>NW_015112688.1:434895-536535 GCF_001443285.1 Poecilia latipinna | reverse complement strand
TTTTTTTTTTTATCTATGCTCTCACACAAGCTGACTTGTGGCGTCTGATTTTGACAGGCTGAGGCCCAGTAGATTTCATATTCAGAAGAGATTACCACAAGTTCGCAAGAGATTACAAAGTTGCTTCAGAAAGCCTGCAGAAGACATGTCTTTTTCTGTACATTTTACTTTGTTTAAACCATCATACAAGGTAAAAAACATTTAAAAAAAACATACTTATTTTTGTTAGTTTATCTCAGTCTTTGCTTTGAATCTTTATCCTGATAGAATAATCTGTTCTCATTTATCTTGATGTGAACCTTCTGCTGTCTTCCGCCTTTTTAAGAGCAGGGTTCTTATGCTTGACTTATGCTTGAAGTTTCGGATACATCCCAGTAAAAACCAGACATGTGATTCACACAGGAAACACTGATGATCAACAGATATGCAGGCAAGCTGCTGCCGGACTGATAACTGGGTGAGAAACGAGATTCATATGGACTTTAAAATGCATGACTAAACCAAGCAAATTGGAGCCCTGAACCCAAAGTGGATGGAAGCATTTCTCATCACTTTAAGTGACTCTGGGATGTAATTAGTCAGGAAATGTTTGTTTTGCAGGAGAGGAAGGTGTTAACGGTGCGTGTGCTCCGTTCCAACAGATGAGCCAATCTAATATCTCCCTGCGAGTCTCAGAGTAAATGGGGTTCGTCTTTCCTCCGGTTAATCAGTCTGGCTGGACTTCCTGACAGCCTCAAGTGACGACGGCAACGCTGCATTGATTAAATCCCTTCCACCGGAGCGGAACCACTTCACTCATTTTAAGTTTCATCTTTTGGTCTCATTTTTATTCCAGCAAACTGTGAGTCACTGCTTTAACGGCATCGCCAGGAGCCCACTTGTGTCGACTGTGAAGGCACTGACACACACTCTAAAACACACACAGCAGGGGTCCAGTCTTACGGCCGGCGCTGAATTGTTATTTCTCTGCTTCGACACTCCAGCATCGGGGTGCAAACGCCTTTAGAGGGGAGGTGACACCTGTTGTTTATGTTCAAAGCAGGAGGAGGAGACATTTTTATTTCCGATTGATCCTGCTTTCTCGCTGCGGTGGAAATTCGCTCTCCAAGCGTCCCGCTACAAAGTTTTTCTTCTCTGCCGTCTGCTCCCAGCAGGACATATTTCATGGCCAGCCTCTGTGTTTCGGAGTTGGATTTAGACCATGCTGCAGCACACAGGGACAATTTGATACCGAGTATGAAATCACTCTGCACAATGCATGGGCCCGTTTCAGGCTTAAAGGCTGAACTCGCTGGAGTTAACAGCCATGTTTCCATCCAATTGTTATGGGAATTTTGAGCGAACTTTTAAAATATTGTAAAGAAAACAAAACGTGGTTGCATTAACTCTTTAACACGAAAGTCAAAAATCTCCTCTGGCAGGCCTAAAAACGTTTTTGCAAAATTGAGAACGTTTTTCAAATTTTTACAATTTCCATCAAAAAACATTGATGGAAGAACGGTTAGCTCAGGTTTTTTTTTTTTTTATATCAAATTTTGTTCAGAAATATTTTATGTAGATGCCTATTAGCTATGTTGGTCACCTGCAACTTTGCAGCAGGACCGTTGGACCTAAGGAGGCCAGCACTGAGGTGTTTTAAGGTAAGAACCCCAAATCACCTCTTCAGACAGCTTATCAGCAAAAATAAAAGTTAATTTGCAAATTAGATACTCTTTAAGGAACATTTTGTGGAGGTAGTTCTAATTATTCTTAGCGAGTGTTTCAGGTATTCACTGATTTCAGATATTCAGATCCACCTGGGGTCGACTGTGTTTTGCTCCAGTGGTCTCGCGTTGTGTCTGCCCAATAAAATTTGTATAATACGAAAAATTGAACAACACAAGCAGTTATACAATGTCAAGTCTGAGCTGCTCTTCAGATGGGCACTCAGAGCACACCTGAGAGGATTTTATGAAACAGGCTCAAGAAGATTGTTTTCAATCTGAAACCTGTTACTAAGTACCTATTGGATTTGGGGAAATACGGCATCAGACCCAAGACTGAGAAGAAATATTGTTCTGAGCGTGAGAGTGTTTGCTCAGCACTGAATAATATTTAATGTTGAGCACAGCTCCGAGCCTTTAAATAAACCTCCACCTCGTGCAGAGCTGAGCTGGAGAAGCAGGTGGATTAGTTTGTTGCTCTTGATACCTTATTTGCATGTTGTGCATCCCAGCTGTGTATAAATTAAAATTCAGTCAGGATAGCTGCCCTCCTTCAGCCGCAGCCTTTGAAAACGAGTGTTCTCTGCATAGTGCAGGTGTGAGGAGAAGGAGCTGGCTGCCGAAATGCAAATGAACAGAAATCACAGCTGTGCCTCACAGCTAAAACTTTATGGCAAATCTAGACAAAAAAAAAAAAAAAAAAAAAAAAAAAACAAAAATTAAACCCCTGTCAGTGTAGCACCCTGAGAGAAGGAAGTTGCATAATTTTAAAAAAGAACAAGACTCAGAAAGGAGGACTGATTTAAACTCCAACTGAGTGTATGACCGAGAGGAAACAAAGAGACGTGAGCAGATTTTTCCATGGCATCCAAAGGGGCAGTAGATGATGACACACTGCTGACATACTGAGATGCTAGCCAAAACAGAGACACATGGCACTCCGTGAGTACACCCCGTATCCCTCAACACACACACACACACACCAACTCACCAGGCCTGAGGTTTCCTCTTGAGCAGTCCCTGTCTCCTCCACTGGGAGTGGGGGCTGAGATGGTACGTCAGCTGACGACAAACCTTCTCCATCGCCCCGAGAGAGTCTCCCTCCTGTTACGCACACAGACAAGAAACGCACAGCAATCAGCCCAAAGGCAGCAGGCGGCCAGGAAATGAGGGAAAAACACAGGTGCTCAAACAGATCTACTGTCATTTGTTGTGTATTCACATACATCTCACTTCTGTAGCGCTGACCTGGTTAGCTGGGTAACCATAGCGATGATCACGCCTACTAAGAAGAAGGCGCATGGCAGCAGTGGATAAGACCGAGAGAAAACATTACTTTGCATCGATGGAAACGTGAACGAAGTGATCGTATTGTTTACAGAAAGAGGAATTTATTGAAATATATGTGAAAAATTTAAGAAAAGTTAGAGGCACATAATATTTGCTAAGTTCAGCCAAGATTTTCCCTCTAAAACTTTCAGGACTGATTTGAGTTGAAGTTGCAGAGAAACAACACATTCAGCTCCGTAAATGAAACTGTTTTTTCTCGCTTTTTGACAGAAAGCAAGAAAATCTTATTTTTTGTTTGTTTTTGTCTTTTGAAGTGGTTTCACACATTATAAACATGAAAACTTCCATCTAATTTTGTCTGTTCACAAAAACAGACCAGTCCCGATGAATCTCAGATGTTTGAAACCCCCAGTAGTTCAGCAGTTTAAGATAACTGACCATTTAAATCCACTTTTTTCATCATTCTGGTGGATGAAATGTAACTTTGCAAAATCTTCATTGTGTCTAGATACTTAAATTCACCAACTTACTGCTGTTTGATTGCCCAAGTTGTTTATTGTTAAAAACCAATTAATTGCTCTTAACATAAATGTCTGGCAAGTATTTATTAGAGCTGCACAATATATTTCTAAACAACATGAATAAGAAAAATATAGTTTTGCATTGAGTTGTGGGAGTTTTCAACTGGAACTCCACTAATCTTGATAGGCAGGATACTCACAAAAAAAATCGGAATTCTTTCAGTATTTGCAAATATACAGAATGTTTTAGGATGGTTCTTTCTTGACACAAGATAGCATCACCATATGACTTACTGGAGGTTATTTGGTCCCTTTACATTGCCCTAATTTGGTTGTTTGACCTGCATGTTTTCAGTTTGCACTAAAGAAATTGGGCTTACAAATAAAATCTGTTTTTTCACATTTTTGTTTTCCATCAGAGATTATTTTAGAGGTGTCACGTCGCATAAAAGATTGCCACAGAACGAGAGCAGTGAAGTGTTACAGCAGCAAATAAGGGGAACAAAATAATTAAAGGATACGAGAACCACTGGAGCAAAGAATTCGTAAACGCACGTGCGTCAACTTATTACTGTCGATATGGGAAACGCACACACATACGCGCGCGCAGTCAGTAACGAGATGTACATGACGCACTGATTGGCTGTACGTACGTCACTCTCCATTCAGCACCTGGTGTCGCAAATTACCATCAATTTCAGAGTGTTAGCTCCACATTCTGGGTCGTGTAGTGACTGTGTACGAATGAGTGGAAAATATGAAGCACTTTAACACATCTGTTCACAACAAACGGTGACGCATACAGAGTTTTTCTGTTATTCCTGAAGAAAAGTTAAATTTTAGGAGTATTGCGTTGGATCATTAACTGACTCTTTTTTTTTTGTTATCTGCAAAAGCAGCTAAAAATAAAATGTTCATGTTGGTCTCTAAAATCTGAATAAATCTGATTGTCATCAGCTCTGCTTCACCACAACCATGTCATCTACACTGTAAAACATTTATTCAGGCAAGTATAGGTTTTATGCACATTTGTTAGGAAATAAATAGACATTCACCAACCCCTTAAGGATCTGGATATTTGAATCTTGCTTTGTACGCAGGAAAAGGAGTTAGACATTAAAGCGAAAAAAATATTTCCAGGCAGACTGTTTTAGAAAGTCAAATCATTTTCCCCACGGGGAGTTACATCACATCTCAGTTTGCCAAACAAAGTTCTCATTTTTAAAATTAAATGGAGCGATAATGAATTCCCTGAAGAAACTGTGAAGATGTTCCAGAGAACGGACCTGCTACAAATTCTTATTTGCTCGGTTCTGAAACATTACCAGACCCACTCCACAGTGATTCTCTCAGAATCGAAGGAGAAACCCAGACAGGAAATATCTCTCAGGTCCTCTTCATGAACAGCCTTTTCTGTGTCTTTTTTTTTTTTTTTGTCAAATTGTAGAGTTCTCTGTATACCTTTCTGTCCAGAAAGCGCCCAGGAACAGAAGATGAAAAAGAGCGTTTTGGCTAGCTCCGGTAAATTTGCAGCAATGGTGTTAAATTACCGAGCCGCTATGAAATTAACCAGTTTTAACGTGCATTCACGCCAACTCTGTTTCGTCCAATTTAATCAAACTTCAGTTTGTTCCCATAGGAAGTCGGGTTCGTTTGGGGAAGTGTGAATGTGAAATCAAACACTGATCTGGACTGAAAAAGTGAAAAGTGAAATCTGGTTCCGGACTGGAGACCGCTCCAAAAACAGGAAGTGGACTACAGCGCAGGGCATACTGGGTAAATACAACCAAAAGTTTCGCTATTTTTTTGCCAAAGGCAAAAAAGAAATCCTACAACCGCTAAAATTTGACGCCACTTCATTTGTTTACGTTTTGTGAAGAAGGAAGTTGTGCTCACGTCTTCTTCAGAGGTTTTCGTGTTGTTTCCTCAGTGGTTCTCGCTGCAGCGCCCCCACAGGTGAGGTGGTGAACATGTATTTCAAAGACTTAAAATGTTTATTTGACAAAGTGCAGGATGAAACCGAACCGCACCTGAAAATGAAACAACAAATATTGGACATTTCTGCCAGACTCTCAGGTGCATGGAAATTTTCTACACGTAAATCACTCTGAAGAACAAAAATGAATTAAAAACACTGGGAAAAAAACTGAATATTTGTACTTTGTTTCATTAGATTTACTTGATTTTTCTTGTCTCTAAACTAAAACATAAGCATTTCAACAAATATTAGTATTAGGGGTAAATTTAATATCAATGGAAATTGAACAACATCCAGCAGCATTTTGTTTTTTAGGGTGTTGTTTAAAAATATTTAACTGCAGTATGTATTTTTTTTTTATGAAATGAAAACAGATTCCCATGAACAGTTACTAAGTATAGTGCTGGAAATATCTTTAGGCCCATCTTACTTATTGGTGTTTTTATACCAAACACTGGGCTCTATTTGTGCTGCCTCTGTTACAATGTATTGATATTTTTGCACCAGCCAATAATGCGCAGGAGCCAGAAAAGAAAGACAGCAGCAACGATTTGCTGACATTTTGTCTATTAACCAGCTCCTCCATCACTGTCTCCCTTTTTCATCCGCCTGTTGTGATTTCTCTCAATCTTTTTCTCTGCTGATGTCTTCCTGTCTCCGTCTTCCTCCCATTTCTTGTTCCATTATTGATACAAAGCACATCTGTGAGTCTTCCCTGTCTCCAGAGAGCTGATGACCCTTCCTGTCTTCCTCTCACTCAGTCTCTCCTTTTCATTTTCGGGATGCTTCCCCTCCACTTTAGCCCCTTCGGCTACCTCTCTTATACAGTTAGTTGACACAGTACAAATTGAACCATTACTTTAGTCCTATTTTTCACTGTATGGCCTGCACACTCTGCTAAATTAGTGCTAACCTCTTCCTCCGCTCTGCAGATGAATTGCTTGGATAATTCAATCTACTCGCTCTCGTTTTAGCGGTCAGGAGTGCAGGGGAAGACCTGGCAGACAGCTAACTTAGAATCATGGCTTGCTCTTAGGAAGGAATCACTTTATACGCTCCATAATCCAAGAGATGCCGCAGATAAACCTATTTTGGCATTTTCTTTACTGCCTTTAATGGAACAAAATCAGATAAAAGGATCTGTTGGTGTGCTGTGGAGAAAGCTCAAAATGCACAAAAAATAGCTTTCAGAGGTGGAAATAACAGGGTGAGACTATGTAAACATAAAACCCACCCTTTAATTCAAATTCAGTTCAATTGATAAATACTTTTTTGATCCCAAAAGGAAATTAAATGTTGTTGTATCTCATAAAATTCAAAATTCTTCTAAGAATCAGTATCACTTTGAGTCAAAACTGCATTGCTTTACAATAAGGATAAATTTCAGTTTTTGATGTGGGCAGGAACAAGACATTTCGTTTTCTAACATTAAGTAAATATTCGGAGCTGCATGCTAGAAAGTAACATGGATTAAGAGCATGCTAAAAATGAAAGAGGAAAAAAGGTGAATTTTATTTTGCAAAAATAAATTGACCTGGATGCCAAGGCTGCAACGCTTTACTCTTACTGATGTTTCACCTCACTTTGAGGACGACAGGACAGTGTCAGATGTAGAAGATAAAAGAGCTTCAGAAGAGATGCAGCAATGGGATAGATGAAATGTTGGGTGAATGAAAGACTGTGTGCTTTCTGGGCCCCATCCGTGTGTTTGGCACAAAAAACATAATGACACGCAAAGAATCAATAACTCTGCGACTATTATTCATCACAGACACAGAGTTGTCAGTGGGTGTAGTTCGGCTCACATCTCATTTGGTTTAAATTGCGCCGTCTTCTTTGTCTGAATCCATCAGGTCACTGAAATCTGTAGAGATGAAAAGTCAGTCAGCTCAACAACCTGAAATACTTTCATGTTTTCTAGAAAAGTAGAACCTTGAGCATGTTTTCCTCAATTTGACCCAGATGAACACAACTTCTAACAGAAATATTCTGCGCTATAAACTCCTCTTTACCGTTATTCTATTGCCACTTTTCTCATATCCTGATGAAAAATGTGCAAAATGTTTCTTTACTCTTACTTCCTCCCCCGATATGCACTAAGGATGATTTCAGGCCTGACAGTTTGGTAGACTCGATTCAACTGGGCACCAAAATTGCAACATTTGTTACATTTTCAGCTGGTGTAGTTAGCTTTCACACTGCACTGAGTCAAACAAACCAAGCTTTTTGAAAAACCTGTTCAACTACTCGCCTGTGGAGGCGCTGCACCTTGAACCACTGAGGGAAGCGACACAAAGAACTCTGAAGAAGACACCGAGCACAACTTCCTTCTTTAAGAAATGTAAAAAAAAAATGGAGTGGTGTCAGATTTTATCAGCTTTGTCTTTGGCAAAAGAAGCTAGACTTGCACGTTTGTTTTGGCTATATTCACTCAGAATCCCATGCTCTATAGTTCATTTCCTTGATTTCACTTCAACCGTGAGACCTGGGTTTGTAGACGGACCCGAGTTCACTTTTTTGCTCCAGATCAGATCTCGATTGTGCATTCACATCTCCCCAAACAAATTTCTAGGCAAACAATATATCATTTGATTGAAGTGGATTAAACAACGCTTATGTGAATGATCCCTAAAACTGGGGTTTTGAAAATGTGGGGCAGCTAGCCCCCATCAGAAACCAAATCAAATCCAATGAGAAGAGGGTGTAAATCAAATCTAAATGTAACAATTAAAATGTGACGCACCCACCCAGCTTGCTGTCAGAGGACATATGGATGAGTGGGCTGAAACTCATTACAGGCATCTGTTGATTCTCCCATCGGAACATTTTGGAACAGTGACATTTTATTAGCTGCCATCATTTGCTCTTACCATGGCAGTGCAGATAATCAGACGATAATCAGATATTATTCATACATAAAGTGGGAATAGCTGTGTGTCTTTAATGAAACTGTGATACATTGTTAGTGGAACAAGCTGGTTATGATTTCTGATGAGGTTTTAAACGGCGGGAACGCTTCACAACAGATTGGTAACAAACTGAGGGGAATGAAATGGTAAACATCGCAAACAGGTTGAGGAAAAAGACTTTTAACAGACTCACTAATAGCATGTGCCACCTAATGAACAGAAATATGCTTTCACACCGATATTAATGCCATCCAGCTGGAAGTGGTCGAATCAACATGATTTATTTCTAACTTAAAGAAAGAGACCAGTCCTTTCCTTTAGATTAGTGGTTTCTGTACCAGGAAAGGTTTGCCTTCTGAGCTGCACTTTCATAGGAGAGATTGAACCACCCTGAGGTCCATTTTCCATGTGCAAAACCCCAGGACTATTGGATTATTTAAACCCCTCCACCATTTTAAAGATGTCAGTTTGATGGGAGGGATCCTGCTGAAGCAGAAGGTGTATAGTGTCCAGTAATATGGCAACATATCAAGTTTTGTTGCGGTGAACATAGAGCTGAGTAAAAGAAACAATCTTAATTTACTGATCTATCAATGCTCCAACCCCCAGAGATCAGATATGGATCACAGACAAAAGAAAGAGATGCTAGGTACAAGCGAGAGATAGCAGTCCGTTTAGATGGCTTGGACATTAACCTCTGGAGGTTTTCCCTGCACATCCCACCAGGACGTGATCTGAGGCAAAATTACAAGTAGCTTGTAGGGACAGCATGTCCTTTATGGCCTATGGACACTTTTTAGGATTGTCCAAAATAAGTTGCAGAGTATCAGCAGCAACAGGGATGTCTGGGATTTTACTCTCGCAAATGTTGCTGCCAATGATCTGATCTTGGATTAAAGGGAAGATAATGGATGGATAAGATCTATAGGCCAATTTTTAATTGTTTATCAGTATTTTAAAAACAACTTATCATAATAACTAGTAGGGGTGCAGTTTTCTGGTCGATTGTCGATTACAGATCTTTTAAAAAGCCTAACCTGCCAAAACCAATTTTTTTTTTTGTCTGAAAAAAAAATATAGCAAGAACGTTGCCGAATTGACAAAGGTGGGGTAACAAATGTGCAGACATAACCTGGTGGGCCGGTCGGTCATTCAAACCTTTATCCCAGGAGAGCAGAAGTCAGTGGTTGAAGACAGATAGATCAGCTGGCCAATAAATTGGTACACCCCCAACAACTGGTCATCCGGTCTTAAGTCCACATCGCACAGAATGGAAATCTAATTTATCAATCAATCAGGTTTGATTGATAAATTGATAGCACATTTTAGCAAAAAGGCAGTTCAAAGTGCTTTACATCATAAAAACACACACAAAAAATGCACAGTTAAAGCAATCGATTAATCACTAACTGGAGGGTACAGACTCAAAAAAGGCCAAATGCTGAGAGAATAATACACTCAGAGCTGTTATTAAGCCAAAATCGTACAAGAAATATATACATTTTGCATTTAAAATAAGAAAACTGTCTGTAAATATATTTTACCTAGTACTCCTCAGGTTGCTTATCGTTGTAGCTTCACCTGGTCCAAAGAAAAAGGTAAATAAACTTCTATTAAGGACTTTTTGCTGTCTAATAATTAATTGGTTAATCCAAAAAATAGTCAGCAGATTAGCGCTGCATTGTATTGATGTTAAATAAAGAAAAAAGAGATGTTAGAAATATTTTTTTAGCTGTAGATGCATCCTTTGCTCCAAGTGATGAAGCATAGATTAAAGGAATGCTATTTTGTTGCATTTTAGACAACATTTAATTTTACTAGCTTTTCTTATTTAAAAAAAAAAGAAGAATTGAATTGGTTTTTTGCATAGTGAAAAGGCTTAAATGATTAAATGAAAAAATCTGCAGAATGTGCCAATTTTTTGAACCTGATTAATAAGTTAATTTATTACTAAAATAACCATAAGCTGCAGCCCCACTAAAGCCTGACTCTATTTGATACAGATCATCAGCTCGGATCTGATATTTCTCTCCAGAGTCAAAGCCCAACACAGATATTGTTTTCAAATGGGGAAATCAGGGAAGCTGCTGGATTCACTCAACCACATAAAAGATGAGACATGGATGGATGAAGCAAATCAGAAGATACGTTAAAAAATAGACAGATGAGAAGATACCTGTGAGGTGTGAAATGGGGAGAATTAGGAGAGGAAAAAGAGAAGAGAATCAGCACAGTCACAAAGCAATGAACACACATCTGACATCCTCCAAGAAAGCTGCTGGTTTTTCACACAAAGTAAAGGAGGGAAAGTGTCTGAATATTTTTACACACCTGCTCTATAGCAACATGCTCCTGTCTGTATGCCAGTGTAGGTTTTCTGCATGTGTTTTTGAGCAGTAAATATATGTAACCAGTGGAGATTATGTTTCTTCTTATGCATTTTTTTTTTAAGATAGAGGACATTTGTCAGGTTAGACTCTCTGCAGAGGAAGGCTTATGGCTTAAATAGGATTAGCTGAGCTAAAATTCAGAAATCCAACCATTTCGGTTTTTCCACATGAGCTTCAGGCTGACAGGTTCCTCTCTCTTTCAGGACTTTGTTGAATTTACCTACTGATATGTAGCTACCAGTAGTCGTGACCAAAAGCTTTGCCAGCAAATCAAATGTTTCACAAACTTTGCAGCCTCAGTTTTTTTTGGATACCACTGGAGGCTAACAGACGCTCTGTGACTCATCAAAAATGTTGCTTATATGTTGGGGGTGTTTTTTGTATTTTATTACTTATGTCAGTATATTCAGGAGCAAGGAAGAAGCTGTGAAAGAGTTCAGTTGTCAGAGGTTTCATCTGAAAGACGGTGAAGACTTTCAAAGAGTGACAGCAGAAAGTCTTCTTTAAAAAGTAACAAAGCCACACCAGAGACAGAGACTGCAGTTCTGCAGGAAGTACCAGGATAGACAGCAGAAGAGTGGCCTTTATGGAAAAGTGTCAGATGCAAAGTCATTGTTGGAATTAAGTCATAAGAAGTCCAGTGTGCGGTTTGTCACACACCACAGTCCTGGTCAGATCAGACCAAAATTAAACTGCAGAGGAAAGATAACAACGCACATCACTCTGATTCAGAGGTTGCATGACTTCATATTTTTTTAAAGTGGAGGTCAACATGGCAGCTTGGACAGAAGTCAATTACACAGAATAAAACTAACAAAAACCAGAAAATTATCCCGGACATTTTCAGCAGAAGCAGACTGTCCCTACTCTCAGCACGCCTATAGTGACACATGTTGGTGGCAGCATTATGCTGTAGACATGTTTGCTTTAATAGAGACAACGGAGGCTGGTTAGAGTTGAATGGAAGATGAACTTTGATAAAGAAATAGCAGTAATGTGAGAAAAGCAACATCACACTGAAGCACATGTACATGTAATATAAGAATGATCCAGTCAAAGTCCAGACCTTAACCCAGTTCAGAATCTGCAGCAAGATTTGGGAAACAATTATCCTCACACAAATGCTTCTCATCCAAATTATTTCAAATGGACAAACTGTTTGTTCTTTTCACATTTAAAGCTGTTAGAGACGCAATAAAAGCCTTGCAGCTACCACCCATTTACCCTTTTCCTTCTACCTTATAATTATGCTCTACTTTGTGCTGGTTCGTCACATACAATCAACAAAAAATATGTCAAAGTGTGTAGCCGTAACAGGCTAAAATGTGGAAAATTCAAACGTTACAAATGCTGTTTTATTATTTCTAACTTCTTCTCAAGCGGCTGTCTTTTCTAACGCAACATGTCCGTTCTCTATCCTTTTTGTCACCTTTGTTCGTTTGGCTCAAAATGCTGTGAAGCAAAGTGGTGAGAAAACAAAGAGCGGCAGTTGCTGCTGGTCAGCGGCAGGTTAGACAAAAAGCTTCAGGCCACAGATGATTCATTTCTACATGTGACCCGCAAATGCAACATCAAAGGCAGCAACACCTTTTCCAAAGCTGCTCCCATCAAAAGCCAGCCTCTGGTGCCAGTTTCACAGCAGATCCAGTTGGATTCATAGTGTTGGACAAAAGACATTTTACATCATATTGTGTGAAGATTTTTTCTTTTAAAAATATCAGTGTACTCTTAAAAGTGTCTAAACAATAATAATAATAAAAAACAATTTGGTTTCTCCATTTGCTGAAAGAAACAATGAATACTTTCTAGATAACTGTTTAAGTGGGGAAACACCAGGCCATCCTTTATGAATGGAAATGAGACAAATTCATTACATGCCTCTTTGTGCTTCATTTTTATCCAGTTGTTCTCTACAGATTATTGTTGCTGTGAGATTCTTCTGGTAGTGCGGACATCGTCTGCCTCACTTTCAAGAAAAAACTGAACAACAGGAACTTCAGAGGGATCTCACTAAATATCTGACTGCATCTTTAAAGTTAGAGCGTATGCTTTGATAACAATACCATACAAGATTTTGGCATTTGTAAAAACTAGGGACAGGACTTTAATATGCTCATTTTGATTAATTAAATATATAAATATTGACGAATTCAAAAATGAAACACAGTTAATCAAATTTTTTAAAACACAAAAGTCCCAAGCAGGAACTTTTGTGTTTATCTGTAAACAGAGCGACACTGGGGGATTAATTCTTGCTTTAAATAAAATAATCTGACGGGACGTTGGAAAAGGCTGTTGCTGTGTGCATGGTGTGCTAAAAGGAGTGAGCCTGTTACCAAAGTTATTCAAGCCTAAAATATAATTTCAACGCAAAACATGTGGAAAAAGAACAGACGTCCACAACACTAATGTCATCCTTTTTTCAAAGTTAAATGACTGGTGAGGGGTTCCTGAAACACTGGAAAGCTAAACTGATACAATAGCACTTTCTTTGCACCAATCTGTGACAGACTAAAAACAATAAATATGTTAAATAAATATGTTAGTTTATCACTTAGTTTAATGTAGTTTAAAAGAATCAAACATGGAGAACCAACATTTTAAACTTTACAAATCTAGAGCAAACTTAGAAAGTACCATCTCCTTAGCAATCCAAAACAACTGGAACCAACGTCTAGTTTTATACTTACAAATATCCTGAACGAGAATCAGACATTGGAGAACCAACTTAGCTTTTATTCAGCAACTCAGAAAAGGAGCATTTAATTTTACACGTCACTCTTAAGATCTAGAGAAACTCCTATTAGTTTATAATTGTGAAGTACTTTTGTTGTTTTCCTTTTGCTTTTCTACTGTTTTTTTTATTTGTATTTTCTCTAATTCATGGAAAGCACTTTGAAATGTGCTATATATAAAAAAATGAGCTTACCTTACCTTGCTGAGTTCATATGTGTATTTATTCAATAATTCATCAACAAAAGGGGTTTTTGAATGAACTTTTTTTTGCTTATTTTGTTGATATGTTTTTGATTAAAATGTACCAGATATTCTGCAATTAATTACAATTTTTAATTGAGTCCAACCACTTGTAAAAACTCATGTCATTTTTTTTTTTGTTCAAGAAAAATTAACATAATAAAAAACTATCTTCCTGGAACTGCAAACTACTTTTGATTAAAGTCAGTATGCTCTTTGAAGGATGAGATGCACTGTCAGAGATCACCCGGTTACTATAGCGACAATCAATAGTACCCTGGCTTCCCATTGGCTTTATATGGGCATTTAGGGGATGGAAGTGAAATGTGAAGAAAATGGAAGAGTTTATAAATGGTTAATAATGTGATTCATCTATGAGATATTTAATTACAGAAGCTGTGATGTGGCAGTGGTTCGGTTCCCCTCGGTTGCTGTGTGTCGTCCCTGTGAATGCAGGAGTTTACGCTGGTTACCGCGGTTACCAGTGAGCAATAACATGCCTGTTCAGTGTGTTACTAGGATCCAGGAATACCAAGGTTTTCAACATTTGTGGATTTAAAAGTACTAAAGCCCCCTCCCACACATGTTGCTGCACACTGTCAGTCAGATGGCTGAAAACCATCTCACAGGAAAGACTAAATAGACTCTTTGGAAATCTTTCTGGACATGAAAAAAGCTCCAGCTGGCAAGATATGATTGACATTGGCCAATCAGGAGCTGACTATGGTTACCTGGGCAACTGCCCCGACTAATTAGCTAGTAATAAACCCCCATAAAACAGGTAACCATCATTCTGCTCCTTTATAAAAAGCAGAAAGATGATAAGAGCTAATATTTTAGCCTGTAAGCACATAACTGGTATAAAAAATTGCTGTACTTTTTTTTTTCTTTCTGTACTTAAAGACAGCTTTATTTATTAAATAACTCTGTTTTTAAGTTGTGATATTGAGGTAATAATATTAACATGTTGTGTGTTTTATTTGAGAGATTGGGGTAAATATGAGGAGATATTTGTATTCTACAACTGGATGAAGACGACGTGCATCTTAATTTAAACTGAGATGAAACTTTGCTTTTTCATAAAAGTGAAACTGAGTTGTTCAGCATTGTAATTCCCAAACTTCAGCTTCATTCTCACACAGCAGCAGCATCTCGAAGATGGCAAAGCTCTAGGAGGATATCTCAAAGACTCTTTGTCTTCAACCTGAGGTGTTAATATAACCAAAAGCAATGAATTAAAAAGCAGAATAATCTGACATGGAATGTTTATAGTCATCCTGACCAATAAAAACATTTTTAAATTTTCAAGTCTCTCTACTTTTATAATTCATACTAAGCAAACAGAACAAGCCTGCAAACAAACAGTTCTGCAGAGAGGATCATTAAAGCTGACCTTCTCGCCATCCAGGACTTGTACTGATCTAGGGTCAGGAAATGGGAAACAGCTCTGCAGACCCCACACATCCTGGACACAAACTGCTTAGACTTTTGTCTTCAGGTCGCTGATACAGAGCGCTAATTCAGCCTCAACAGAGACGGCGTCTCTCCTCAGAAAGACACAAAGAGCACCAGATATTCTGCTGCAAGCATCTTTACAGTGTTTTTAGTGTTTTTGAGTTCTTTAGTTGTTTTTTTTATCTCCACTAAAATATTATCAGTTTCTATGATTTTACTTTTGAAAAAGATACAGTTCTTTCAGACCTCAAATAAGGCACAGAAAACAAGATAATATTCATTTAGAAACAAGAATACTAATGTTTCAACTGAGGAAGAGTTCAGAAATCAACATTTGGAGGAACAACCAGGAGGTTTTTAATGGGGTTCAGTGCAGTGGGCTCTTATGTTTTCTCCACACCTGTTTTTGTATTTCTGTCCGTATGCAGTGAGTCAAATTCCTTGTTTATGCACATAAATTCAGCAATTAAAGCTGATTCTGAGTTTGATTCTGAATATGGTGGCTTAAATATGACTTATGCAAGTTGCTCGATTGGCTCATAATCACATATTTCATTTCATCTTCGTGTCTTTCAAACCTTTTTTATTAGTTCAATGATCCAAATCAGCGGCTGGTTTCAAATGATGCAATCAAGCGACTCTTTTTTTCATTCATGCAGCACTACAAAAAAACAAAAAAACAAACATTTTTTAATCCGGCCTCTTAGTTAGACAGGTTTTTAGCCCCCTTATTTATTCATGGAAACCTGTGACTAATTCCGGACAGATTAATCAAGCCGGTGACAGGGTGACAGGGTGACAGGGTGACAGGGTTCATTCACTGGGCTATTTGTGTCCCGGACTCCAGCATTGACTAAAACATAAGCAGCTGACAGAGAATCTTCACGTGGAGGCGGACTGTACCTCCAAAGGTCATGTGTCGACCTCTCTTTTCAAACGCAAAACAGAAACAGTGGAGAAAGTAACGACTTCACCGGCTGCACAATTTCTACATGGTTTTCCACAAGCCCAGCTGTGTTAAAGGCAGCAGATGGAGGTGAAGGAAACAGAGCAGAAAAGCAGATATGATGGAGAAAACAACATCCACTGGAAAGAAAAAGAAAGAAGAAGCATTCTCTCGGCATAAAAGCAGCTTTGTGTTATCGGGCTGCTAAATGCAGAGCAGGTTAAGTGTGCTGGATGTAGTAGAGCTCAGAAAATATGCTTTTATGGCAATGTATGATGGAAACTTCTTGTAAGAAGGAGAGTACAACAGAGTGCAGGAATTAAACCTGAGTTTTTCAGCTCCATCAATCATGTGACTATTTCAGAAAACAAGACTTTAAATAGAGATTATCTCATATAAAATCTTAATTAAAATAAATTAACCACTTCTTATCCAGCCATTAGATAAGAAGAAAGCCTAACCTGTCTGATATCAGTCATTCAACGCAGAGTAATCCTGAAAACAGGAAGACAACACCTCCCTCTGACTCCCCTTCCGATGTTTTATTCACTCCTGCTCTGCTCTGCTCAGCCTCTGTCTATTCAGCTATTATGAGCCGCATACAAAACCCAACATCTCCATTTCCTCTGTGGCTCTGAGAGGTCAGCTTGATCCCTAGCAAAAGGCAATTGTGTGGAGAAGCAGATTTCTCAGGTGGATCTGTGTAATTTGAAGCTGGAATGTAGCAACCCAGTGTTTTTCAGTGTTAGTTGGGACAGGTTATTGAATAATTAACTGAAGTTGACAGCAATGTTTGATAAGTAGGATTAATTGGAAAGTCTGTACTTGAAATCGCTCTGTTAGATTGTCTGAATGGTGAGTTGTGAATCGACACAAAACAAAAAACTGAATTCAATATTGATTTAGCAACTTTCCAGACTTATGAAGATCTTAATTATAAAAGAAAACAGTCAAAACAGCAGCTCTGGTTTTTTAAACTACAATCGGTGGACTCCTAATGTCATGGATTATTTCTTTTAGAAGACTTTTCGTTTCATGTCCCGAAACATTTTCCAAAAACAAACTAGCTGCAGAATAAAGTCTTCATTTGACATCAAAATATACATTTTATTTACATTTTATCTTTTAATTTGATCCCCTTTTTTAATTTATGCACTGTAAAACATTTGAGATGCATTTATTTGACTCTTTAAGTCAAATAAATTTAGCAAGTTTTAGATTTTGAACTTAAATGTGAGTTTGTGAAAGATAAGCTTACAAGTAGTAAGTTGTGTTAACTTTTTATTAAGGTAAGGTAATTTTATTTATGTAGCACATTCAGCAACAAGGCAGTTCAAAGTGCTTTACATGAATTAGAAGGAAATTCAAACTAAACAACAAAACCAAAAGAAAGATAAAAAGGTAAAAGTAACCCGACAGACAATATAGCATGTGTCAAACTCAAGGCCAGGGGGCCAAATCTGGCCCACCACAGCTTTTTATGTGGCCCACTAGACACAAATAGAACCGTCAGGATAACAGTGTGCTTAGATATTATTTTATCAATCAATTCAAAGCAGTTTTTATCTATTTAATGCCAAATTGCATCAATGAATCACTCCAGTTTCTTGTGGATTATTGTGGAAATTCGTGGTGCAATATTCGTGTAATAAAATGTTACATTTACATGAGCGCAAATATTTCTAAATCACTACCACAAACACTTTTTTATTGCTGGAGTGACTGGAAATATAAGTATTATTTGATTTCAAGAACTTATTTATATTTTCACAGTTTAATGGTTTTTATCAGAACATTCTGGCACAACTGGCCCTTTAAGAACATTCATGATCCTGATTTGGCCCAAAAGGAAAATGAGTCTGACACTCCTGGGGGTTCAACAAAGACTTTGTGAATTTGAGGGAAAATGTATTTGGTACAGGGACAGGAAGTGAAATATTAAAACAGCTCTCTGATAATCCCACGTTTTTTATTATTGTTTGAATAAAGTCTTTATTTTAATCCCACCACTGCATCACTAACTGTGTTACCTTAGGCTTCCTCTTACATCATTCGCTTGGTGGGAATGATGTTTTTAATAACTGCCCCCAAATTACACATCAGGCCTTTTAATTCCTGTCTCCACCACCATCTTTCCCTCCTTCCTCTCTGCATTATTCATTCATAACGACCGCCGCCATCTTTCGCATCGTCCTCCTTCCCTCCCGCTAACATGATGGCCGACACGAATGGACAAACACAATCAGCAGCGGTTGCCTCAAGAACGCACGCAGACACACAACCACTTAGAGCACTTCCATAACCTAATAGCGTCAGACAAAATGAGTCAGGAGATCATCTGATAGCAGCAACACAGTGAATCATATCAGTCAGCACACGTGTGAGCATGCTCAGCCGTGCTCACTGTAGTCTGAAATATTTACTGCATATGCTTCATGTTAGACTGTTACTGTGTGAGTGGATTTAATTTTGTTAATTTATGGTTATGAGGAGCAGACGCTGGTTTGCACTTGGAGCTTTGTTCAGCTACGGATGAAGCTTTCAGCCGCGAGGGGTCGCATTGGGTGAGAAGGTCAGGAAGGTGACGACCTACCGTCTTGGGGCAGTGGACGTATCGGGCCAGGCTGATGATCAGGTCGTGTGTGATGGGGTCAACCAGGTTTCTGAAGCTGGCGTAGCGATACAGGACGTCATCCAAAGACGTTGACTCCATTCCCAGATCCTGCACACATAAAACAGCAGCAACATGAACTCGCTGAGAATGATAAATCCCAGCCTGCACTGCTTCCTGCCTGGTAGGAATATAAAACTAAAGAGGATTACGTCTAGTCACAAACACAAAACTTAAGGATCCTGTTTCTTTTTTCCAAGCAATTCTGGGTGTGTTGAATAATATAGTTAAAATTTGACAAAGAATATTGATCTCAATTTCTCATTTGTTGTCATCTGATTTCCATAAATGAGACTAAAATGACTAAGCTACACAGAAACACACCCATATCTGTTCCTAAAAGCAAAAATAAGAAAAACAGACACTTAAAACATCTTTACATTTTAGCCCAAGATGCATTCCTTTGTTTATTTTGGACAAGCTACCAACTTTTTATTTCATATGTGACAACCAGAAGATACAGTTTTCCCCACATTCAAATAATGTGGCAAATACATACAGTCTTTAATATTTGAAATGTGAGTCTGATAAATGTGTCTGAAAACTTCTCCAGTAAACCATTAAAATGGGTGATATTATGTATTTTCCAGGCACCTAGAACCATTTTAGCACAACAAAGTAATCCAGCTGTTATAAAAAAAAAACATCAAACATGACTTAAAAGAAATTTTATGTCATAAGTTACCATGAATTGGGCCTCTGTCACTGTAAGAAGCTTCTACTCTCTCTGACACTCCACTCACCAAATACACCTTAAAACACAGTGGAAACTGTTTTAGCATCACCAGTGAAGCTGATATCCACAGTTAATAAGCACCATAGGCTCCATTAAATGCATCAAAGGTTTGACGTGTAAAAGCCTATACAGCACTATACTGTAAGCTTTTATGTAGCCCAACAAAGGAGTGACAGACATAAATTAATCATTGCCAGTTGTGCTGTTCCTGTTGAGGTGCAAAACAATGGAGAAAAATTTAGTGAGTAAAGCAAAGACCTTGGGATTCATCAGCAGCACCAATCTGCTCATTATGTTTCCATTTTACAGTTAGATTACGTGGAAATTAAACATTTTGTTTTGGCTCTTTGAGTACAAAACGACCGTCGGTCACTGGTGAGTGGGTGGGATAGTGGGTGATTTCAGTCATGTACTAATAGGTATCATCAAAAACAAGTAAACAACTTTTTATGTGTAGAAAGATACCTGCAACCTTCTAATGAATCAATTTAAATTTGTAAACAGATATGAACTAATCTAATGCATTTTCTCAGATAAAAAGACATAATTAAAAGCTTTACCTCTATTATTAGCTAATGGATGATATGATACAAACAAGATATAGAGGTACTTCACTCATATACACTCCACTGCTAGCAAAAGGTTATTCTGAAACCTTAATTTATTTATATCTAAATAAATTAATAAAATAGTCAATTTGCTGTTTCCTTTAAACATTCCAAAACATTTTAATCACTTCAGCTCTTGTCAAACATCTACTATAATGCCAAAAGTACAAAGATGCTTACGAAACCAAACACTTTAACAGTATAACAAAGCAAAGACTTTGACTTTAGTATGGAGCTGGTCCACCATTAGCAGCTATAACAGCTTCGACTCAGCTGGGAAGTCCGTTCACAGGGTTTAGGATTATGTTTATGGGAATATTTTATGAGGTTGTTGGATGAGAAAGCCTAATACTGATCTGCTTCATCATAAATGTCATCAGGTAGCAAAACCATCCTGCCTTGTATCAACAGTTCAGGATGGTGGTGGTGGTGCAATGGTGTGGGGCATATTTTCCTGGCACACTTTGGGCTCATTAGTACCAACTGAGTATCGTGTCAACACCACAGCCAACCTGAGTATTGTTGCTGACCAGGTCCATCCCTTTATGACCACAGTGTACCCATCTTCTGATGGCTACTTCCAGCAGAATAATGAGCCATGTCATAAAGCGCGAATCATCTCAGACTGGTTTGTTGAACAATGAGTTAACTAGACTTGAATGGTCTCCACAGTCACCAGATCTCAGTCCAATAGAGAGGCTTTGGGATGTGGTGGAACGGGAGATTTGAATCATGGATGTGCAGCCAACAAATATGCAGCAACTGCACGATGCTATCATGTCAATATGGATCAGCCTCTCTGGGGAATGTGTCCAGTACCTTGTTGAATCTATGCCACGAAGGATTATGGCAGTTCTGAAGCCAAAAGGGGGTCCAACCCAGTACTAAGAAGGTGTACCTAATAAAGTGTAGTTTCTAATTTTTGTCTCCAACCCTGCTACGTTTTCATGTTTTAGCATGAGCGTTCGGGTTGGTTTTGCAGACAATTTATTGCCAGTTCAGTTGCAGGACTGATTATTTGATAAGCAACACGGACGGAGATGCTTGGTCTCCTGTAGAAACCTATGACTCACCGAGTTTTCCTTGCTGCCTGTTCTGCGTAGGCGGTGAGACGCATAATGACAGCAGGTTTGAATGAATGACATGCATGTATTAATTAACTGCTGCATTTTCAGGTTTCAGAAGCAACAAAGCAGATAGCAGAAACCAACAATTAGTCTATAAAGCAGCTGTCTGATGGCACGTTATGGTACTAACCTGGAACTGAAAAAATGTCCAAGTCTTCAGGAAATCAGTTTTTTCTCTTCACTGTAAGTTAAATTTAGAGGAAACGTCTCTTGTTTTAAGTCAGTTAGAGTTACCAAAATTATTTGCATTTGCTAAATGCCACAATAATGAGAGAAAGAGGAAAGTTCAGTTCAAATAGGTAAGTTTTGGTATAATATAAAAGTTAGGCAGGTAGGCCTGCGTGTGTGTGTGTGTGTGTGTGGGCCTGCATTGCATTAATGCACGGTGCGATATAGACGGTCATATGTAAATTGTTAATATGTTTTTCACATGTTGTTTACATGTTAAAAATCCTACATTTTTGACCTGGATGAACTTCAAAACACCACACAAATACCGGCCTGTCAGTGGAGTGAAAGGAGAAAATGAGAACAGCTCAGCGAAACGATGGATTAAAACGGTGGATTATGGTTGCCCCAGTACTTCAGATACTTAAAAGAAAAAGCTAGTGAATAATTATTGATATCGACTGAAGAGCTTATATCATGATACATTTTTCAGCCAGGCTGTCCAGCCCTACCTGTCAGTATCATGATTTTTCTGAAATGCTGTGTTGGTTTTACAACTGATCTGCATCCATTCTGCAAAGTTTCACTTTGTCTCTTCAGTTCGCAGAATATTTTCCAACAAGTCTTTATTTTTGACACATATGAGATATTTTTATGTTCTTTTTATGTTTTTTTTTTTTTGCCTTTTTTTCTTATTGTTGAATCAGGAACTCTTGTGCTTTAGATATGGTTCTTGGATTAGTCATTGTTGCCCTCGTGGATTAATTTTGGTAGACCTGCCACTACTGGGAAGGTTCGCCACTTCTCCATGTTTTCTCCATTTATGGATATTATTTCTCAGAGTGGTTCTCCAGAGACCAAAATTATTAGAAATGACTTTTTAACTCTTTCCAGATTGAAAAATGTCCAGGATTTTGTTTCTCATCATTTGTTGAATTTAATCAGGGCTGGTCTTTATATATTATTAGTTGTTGACATTTTTGCTCTACTTGATACTTTCAGTCAGGTTTTATTTAAGTGATGTCTGAATTTTAAGGGAACGGCACTAATTAGACCAGGATTTCAGGCGCAAATGAAAAACAGCTACGCTAAGCTTTGTATCTGAAGCCAAACCCAGATATGAGGAAGTTTTATCAAGTCAATAATTCTGATTAAATTGTCTCCAGTGATATAACAAGCTGAATCAATGCAGGAAAAAGATTACCGACACCAAATAAATATATATTTTTTGATTGAGGTTGGAAAGGCACTCAAAGCTCCTCATGAAATACAGATGAGTTTCCGCAATTGGACTCAGTTTTAACTGTATTCAGACACTCAGAGTAATTTATGCTTTCAGAAAACAGTGTAGTCTTTACTTTTGTTAGTGAAAGAGCGGTCCACATCAAAGGAGAGGTCTGAACGCAGCTCAGCCTGAACAAAGACACAACTGCAGTCAGACATGGCGAACGCTGCGACTCAAACGTTAATAAAGGGAAGTGGAGTCTGGCGCTGGAGAACTCAGATCTATAAACACTTCACAGCGTTCTCACTGACCTCTGCTGAGAGACAGCTTCATTGAGTCAACATTTTTTTCCAATTACAGAAATTGGGAAAGCACCTCAATCCAGAGTCTGGCTCAACGGCACACGGCTGCTGCCAGTTGTTGTAACTCTCTGCAAACTCGACAGGTTATATAAAAAAACCCAAAGCCCGCACAAGATGTGAGTACTACAAAATTTGATTTGGTGGTTTCAGCATAAATAAAGAGATGTCAAATTGTTTAAAATATTAATTTCAGCTTTAAAGGAATTGCTAAGTTTACTTTTTGAGAGTGTGAAGAATAATTATTAGTTATAGTTGCAATCTGATGTGACAGGTTTAATCTTTCCTTTGTGTTTGAGCTGGCTTTTTCACAAATACGTCTCAGCAAATAAGAACCAATTGCTGCTAAGCTGAGCCAATTAAACTTGAGTTCTTCTCCTAGATCTGTCTTGAAAATATATTTTCACACCAGATGGACCGTAGACTCAGTTTGATTCGGATGAAAACTGCAACATTTGCTACATTTTCAACAAATCAAATCTTTTGAAAAAACTGTTCCAGCCCTGTGCCTGTGGGGGGCGCTGCACGAAGAACCACTGACGGGAACAACACAAAACACTCAGAAGAAGATATGAGTGCAACTTCCTTATGCAGAAATGTAAATAAAAATGCAGTGGCATTCAATTTTAACAGTTGGCAAAGACCACAAGTTATTTCTCCTGCTAGCTCTAGGCTTGTGTGTTTGTTTTGGTTATATTTACCCAGAATTCCCTGCAGTGTAGGCTAATTTGCTTCCTGTTTTTGGTCTGTTTGGCATTCACATATGAATTCAAACAGCGCTAGAGTACGCTTCAGCAGAACCGAGAGCTAGGCGGACCAAAGTTCACTTTTTTTGGTCCACACCAGAGCTCACATCACACCTCCACCATCGAATCGGACTTTCTATGTAAACAAACAAGAGTTCAGTTAGAACAGGACCGGTGTGAATCTGTTAGTGTTAACAGGAAGTGGGGTCCTAAAACAAATTCTGTTTAAGCCCCCATAAAACTTTGGGCGAGCTGTGAATAAATCCGCTCATCTGAGATGCACATGGTCTTGGAATAATAAAATCTATATTTTGTTCAGGCAGCCATGTTGCTCTCCATCATTTTATTCTGTGAACCCATACAAGAATCTGAAGTTGAAGGTTGAGTTAGCCTGAATTCAATACAGAAGGAAAATAAATATCAAATTACAGCTGAAAAATACTCAGTCCATTTTTTTATTTTACTATGTAGTCCATTTGTTCTGTTATGTATTGAATGAGTGTGAAACATTTACAACGTGTCCTTCCATCTCAAATTCTGAAAAGAGTCCAAAAATTTTGTTTCTTAGATGACAAATTTGATCAGCTCTCTATGAAAACATGTGTTGATGGAAGTTTTTATGCAGTAAGCTCTAGTATTTATTATTGCTGCCAAAGTGGAGCTGTTTAAAATTTAAATAGAACATTTCAAGAAACAGAGCTAAGAAAAAATGTCCTTTTTAAGAGAAAAACAGGATGAGAACCGACTGCATTATTCTGCGCTCCATTCACCTTGGTAGTCATGCTATGTTCAGTATATGTTATATAATCAAATTGCTTTTACTTAAAAGAGAAAAGCAATAAATCATTTCTTCAACCAAAACAACAAATTGATTCTTACAGTTAAGAATCTGGGTTAAGTCCAATCACTGACACTTTCTTTGGCATCTTATCAAAAATACTTTAAACCAGAAGAACAGCAGGACAACATTTATTTTTTAGAGATTTTGACACTATGCCATTCACAGTCTGTTATTGGACTGTGAACGGCATAATTACTTTTTGATAATTGTAGTTGTGTGTATCTCATTGGTTGGTTGAGTGACATTCTGTTTTTTATTTGACCTCAAGTCTGAAATAAAGTTTCTTTCTATGCAATTTTAATCCACTGGTGCCATGATACTGATTACCCACCTAAGTTCAACTTATTGAGTATCTCTCAATAAGATCAGATTAGAAAAAATAATAATATTCCATGCAGAACTGCTTGTGTGAGATTACCAATGACACCATAAATAACCAATAAAAGAAATCACCGGGTATATATTCCATATTTTTGCTTTCTTTAGTGTATAAAAGTCAGAGTAAGAGTAAATAAATGTCATGGATGCTATTAATATAACCCGAACATAACATGTTCATGTTATTTTAGCAGCAGTAGGAATAATTGTTGCCTTTGCGATCGACCTATGACAGATCATGTGATACATTGATGTTACTGTTTTTCAGCAGAGTTTTTGCCATTCGTCGTCAACACCTTTTCAACTTTTCTTATTCCAGCTGTTGCACTTTCACTCTGCTCCATCCCTTTGTGTCTCGCCACACCCAGTTCTTCCAGTCTGTTGGTTTTTCCTCTCCTGCTGTGGCAACGGCAGCAGCCAGCCGAGCCGAGGCAGAGTTACGCTGTAAATCGTAGCATTGTTCACCGTTACAGCAAAGCCACTCTGAATATAACAGCTCCAATCATCCAGGAAGGGAGGTGGTTATTTTACTGAGCATGAGGACATTGAATTACTCACTCGGTTTATTCAGCGTGTAAACAGGCAGTGAGAGTCGGGCTTTTGCTTCAATGCGAGTAGTAAAAAAATCAAGGAAAAAGGACAAAAACAAACAGAAACAAGCAGAGGTGCTGTGACTGCTGGGAGGGTTGTTCTCACTCTTCAATAAGCCTGTCACAATAATCAGTTAATCGAATTGAAGTGAGCTCAATAATTTCCATTGTGACGATTAAGAATTTCTGAAGAGGGCGTTTTGTTTACAGACTTCATGATTCGTTTTATTTAGGTTTTCAGTTGTGTTTTATTTTAGATATTTAAGATATCTTCCAATTTTTTTTGAAAATTAAAGTTTATTAGTCTTCTGGAAAGCAAACGTCCATTATTACCCAAATACCAATATATTTATTGGAAAAGGTCTCAGAACAGCAATATTATCGTTTATCGCAATAACTACGGTGACGATACATCGCCTTGTAAATTTTGTTATTGTGCCATGCCTCTACTCTTCAAAACTGATTTCCACAAATACATCAGTATCTACCTGTCTGAGTGTCTTCAGCATCTCCGTGGCTTCGTCCTGCTTGCCCTGCTTGGCCATCATCATCATCTCCTGGATCATCCCAATCCGGCGCTGGTATGGCGGTGGCGGCGTCCCCGCTCGGTTCAGCCGGTCTCCAGACTTCAGCATCAGGGAGGCCAAAATGTCCCCCCTCTCCTTGGTGGGAGTCCGTTTCCAGCTGTGCTGAGGACTGGCCCCGCCGGGCTCCTGGCCTTTGCTCTGCTTGGCCCCCATGGAGCTGCCTCAGTATGAACTGTGATAATAAGGACACTGGTCCCACCAAGCAGTTTGATTAATATCAGAAATGTTCTGCTCATTTAGATCAGGTCTGCAGCTGATCACATCCTTGTAAAGCCAGAGGAGCTCATGTTTGTAAAGTGAAGTAGCTGCACAGCTGAAGAAGCATCACCAGTATCACAGCAGAGGTTGTAGTTTCCTGTTTCAGACATCAAGTTCATCTCAGGTTGGGAACAGATCGCAGGATGCTGCCTGCAGCATGGCCGCTCAACATGACCCCAACAAAGTCAGGGTGTCCGATCACTAAAGTAGGCTACAGAGCAGAGTGTGGCCTCCCTGTCCCGAACACAACTCCAAAAATATTTAACTCCGAGAGCGGCGATTCCCTAAAACAGAACCCGGTGTCCTGGGCTGGCGGAGGAGCAGCAGACACAGAGTCGGAGGAGGTGCTGCATGAGGCAGGGCATGGCAATGTTTACACTGCAGATCAGCGTCGTCCTTCTTCGGTTCGGTCGCAGGAAGTCATGCGGTACCTGCATCACACGCGGCGCTCGCCCTCCTCCAAGGTTGAATCGCCATCCGTGCTGGAGCAGCGAGCTGGACGCGGCCGCATCAGCGCCTCGGTCCGCGGGCTGCGCAGCGGCTGCAGCTCCGGAGGCTCGGCTCTACTGTAGGGGCGAGTCTGTGGTGTCCCCGGGCTGGAAGTGAATTATGCATCGCAGCCTCTGTTCGGCTAAGAGGGGGGCGACTGTACATGAGCTCAACTCCTTTAAACACACGGAGATGGAGAGAGGGAGCAGGAGGAGCGGAGGGAGCAGCAACACGGCCAGGAGATGGAGAGAGGAAGCAGAGGGAGCTGCAACACGGTCGAGCTGGCGGTTTCTGGGAGTCTCTCTTCCGATTTCCACTGAAAGCAGCGTTTTTATTGTTGTGCTGTACATTAGCAGTGCCGTGTGTACTGCAAGCATGAGTCACATAGCTGAAATCCTTTTGCAGTCTTCAAGTTAAACCGACAAACAGAGAGGAACGAAAGTGTCACAGGGCCGAGCCAAGGTTGTAAGAGGCCTCAAGTAGAATGTTATTGGTGGGCCCACTTCCGGTTGTGCCCACCAGCTGACATGCTTTTTATATTGACCATGCTGGAACTTTTGAAGGGTTTTCCCCACTTCATCTAGCATTTCACATGTTTTGCAGATGAAGTAAACTAATGGAAAAGAATGTATATTTGACAAATATGATGCTAATTTTACTTTATTCAGAGTTCTTGTGTGTGATCAATTTGGTCACAAATGTGGCCTAATTTCTCAATAGTGTACCAAAAAATTTCAAAGGTCGTACAGATGCAACCAGTATCAGTACGACCTACTATATGAGGTATTTGAGAAAAAAGAAAAAAAAAACTCTCCAACACTGGACATCTCCTTGTAGTTTAACAACAGACACACATTAGGCCTATTTTGTAGTCTAAGTCAATCAGAAATAGAGAACAGCAGAATCAAATTAACTAATAAATTACTATAGGGTTGGTATTTTAATCAAGCATTAGCATATTGTAACAGAGTGGTTAGCATGGCTGGCATTCCAAATCCCTTAGCCATTTTCCATAACTTTTTTGTTATGAATGGAGGGTCGGATTACTGTAACTAGTGACTCTGTCCCCTACTCAATCAGTAACCAACAGTCTTATGAGTTTCTATTTTTGGCCAGATGAAATTGGCTTTTCTAAATGGTGTTTCACAAGGACCTGATTGGACGAAATTAACATATGTCATTTGACCTTTTTTTTTTTTTTTTTTTTACTATTTCTACTTTTCTTTTCTGGGATCAAACTTTTGTTTATTTACTTAGCTCAGCCTTCATAATACCTGTTGAAAGTGTCACTCTCAATAGCCAAATAAGCTGAGTCTTGTTCCCTCAGTCAGGGTTGCAAGCCCAAAAAATGTAAAAAAAAAAAAACATCCAAACTTGATCAAAACCAGCCCAAATCTCAATCTTTGTTGAAACGTGTTGTTGAATAAAGATTCAGAATTGCACGCATAACAAAGAACACACCACTAGCACACAACCGCACTCAAGTAAAAAAAAAAGGTTGCACATACAAGCTCCCCACAAAATATGCAAATCAGGCAACCAAATAATCTACACACAAAAATCCCCTTCCCTAACATGTTGTCATAGCAACTGCAAAATAGTTATGAATAGCCTGTCGACATAAATTGTAAATTCAAATTCAAAATTACTTTGTTGATCCCAAAGCGAAATTAAATTAATCTAACGTAATATAAAATTTAAACTTAACATTGCTTTTTTTTTTACACACAGCACACGTTTTTAAGTTGATCAGTTAAATGAATCAGCCTCAGTCAAGCAAATTGCATAGAAACATATTCTAAACATTTCAAAATAAATGAGCTACAAAAGAAAAATAAAAGAGCAAAGACATAGCATTTTATCAAAATGTAAAAGTTATTTACTGTTCTGCCACACAGTAACAACTACTTTAGCAGAATTGTCCTTTCTAAAAACTCACCAAATGGTATGAAAAGGAGCCCAAATTTTTATAAACACACCCGAAGCTTATTTTTTCCAACTCAATCTGGAAACACTGCCGTAACTTCCTCATCAGTGTTATGGTCAATGTGACCTGGTATAGTCTATTGATAGGCTATTTTGGTGTTAAGTAAATTTAGAAACTAATATCTGAGCTTCCAACTGGCCGATTAAGCTAACCATGCTACGGTAACGCTGTTTGTCAGTCAATCTCTTGGGAAAAAAATATTAAAATTATATATTGCATATAATATTGTCAAACCTCACACTTAAGAAGTTAACCAAATTTTTCAGCGGTTTTTTAATGGTATGCTAACAGAGCATTTGTCTTGTCCAGCGAATAATGCCGTAAAACCCACTGACCAAACTGCTAAGTGGGTTGCTAGGTAACGGGCAGTGGCCGCTGATCAGGTTTTTGAAACAGACTAGTTTCCAGACACTTAAAAAACATCAACTTATCAGCAGTTTTTTTTTTTTAAAGTAAAAAAAAAAAAACGTACAAAAGTTTACCTATACCTGAGTTGGCGCTGATTTTAGAGAAATGGAGACCACAAGAATGCTTTAATAGAGTTTTAATTAGCCCACTTAGTCTCCTCTAATGTCCATCTATAATATTCCTCCCTGATCATAAAGTTAAAATTAAGTCTTTGTAAACATCTTCCTTTACGTTTTAACGAGGTTTAAATCTATTAAGGTACCTAAAAATAAGCATGCATCTCTTGAGGTTCATAAAAACATGGAAACACTTTACCTGTGGACTCTACTGACCTCTGGTGGTAATGAAGAATAAAACTACTGCTAGCGGAAGTTCAACATTTACAATTCATGTTTTTATCCTTTAAACTGAAAAACTTTATATTGTATCCTTATTTTCCACATGAGCAGAAGCCTAATCACAGAAAACAAAAACTCACTACAGATCCAGACATTTTTTTTGAAAAGGTTTATTTCCTTTACTTTTAATTACATCTCTATTTACAGTATTTCAAACGTCAGAGTTGCTTCAAATCGCTCACTAAAGCAGCAATGTTAGCTTCTATCTTCACTTTAAAGGGGAAGTGTGAGGCTCATCCCGCGTTCCCTCTCAAAGTTAAAAACAGCCAAAGACATCCATCAAATGGTAGACACGTCTCTTAAAACACAAAAGTTCAAACCTGCTCCCCTCTGACGCTGCTTCTCAAGCTTTTGTGGTGCGATTTCTGTTATTCCAAGACTATAAATGCTGGCCTTGAGCAGGAGGGGGGGGTTACATTTGGCTGTCAACGCACACAGTGGACTCAATACTAGAGCTTGATAACACTAAACCACAGTGGACATCTTCATTTTTCTAATTCAATGATAATAACCACCTTCCAACAGATAGTGTTTAGATCAGCCCAATTCAAATTTGTACAAAGTATTACAGCTAAATATTTCTTCTGTTGTGTGTCTAATGTTAGACAAACAAGAAGGACAGAATAAAATAGCTGTGAGCGGAAACTAAAAACAGAGAGGACCTTCCAACGTCACGTAAAGGCAGCAACAACAGTTGCAAAACAATTTATTTAATGGCTGTTATTAGAAACTTGAAGCCACATTTTAACTCCAATATCAACTCATGAAAATCAAAACAATCAAGAATATAATTAATGTTTTTAAAGGAAATAACATGGCTGTGCAACACAAACCCTGTTGGTAGTTGCATTCCAACTGTGTGAAAGTTACTAGAAAATATTAAATATGTACGTTGAGTTCAATTACCAGAAGTTACTGTGATAGGTTTCTGCTGGTACAGGAATGACAGATCAAGTTACATGCAGTGCATTTCATTATTTTTATACTTGTTTAGTAGGAAGTAATGATGTCCACTGTGCTTCACTGTTGTGTCACTCTTACACGACTCCGAACCAGGTAGTCTGATGCTTATAAAGCATGAGGAGAAGAAAAAGGATCCAGGTAAAATAAATGTTATAACCCCAAAACAGATGCTAACAGAGGGATGAACAGTTTTCAGCTGGCAAATAAGAAATAACTTACTGGTTCAATTTGAGTCCCTCTCCGTTTTCTCAAACAAGAAGCTCAGCAGGAAACCCTCCCACTTACAAATAGTCGGGTCAGTGTTTCAGTAATTGCCCGTCAGAACCAAATCTGCAGTAATTCTACGTTTGACCCAAGTGTCCGTGTCTCAAGAATGCACAGAACAGCAGAGTGAATTTCCACTCCGTCATTTAATCGATCCCACTCTGCTGCTGGGTGCAGCCTGACGGCCAGAGTTTGGATTATGTCGACACTTCTAAAGTCTCTTTGTGACTGAAATTGACTGAATGGCAGGGCCGCAGAGGAAGGACAACTGCAGACATGACCCAGTCGGGAACTGGCGTGGTGGCCAGCCAGTGCCAGTTAGAATGTGTAGCCAGCAGGGGGCGCTTTGTCGTCTTTGTTGCTCTCCAGAGAGAAGGGGGGAATCCTGACGTCGAAGTGGGAGCCGTCGGTTCTCTCGATACGAAACGTTCCCCTGGAGGAAAAACAACAGGAGTGAATGGCTACAGAATCAAAACGCTTTGTTTATAACATATTTATATAATTCTGGTCAGACACATGGAAACAATTATTGCCAATGACATGAATGCTCAATAAAATATTAGCTCATATTTTATTAGCCTATTTAAATGGGTCAAATTGATTTTTATGTTCCTGTGTTTGTAATTTTGTTTAATCAAAACATGAATCTCTTGTAAATGAGACCTTGGATCTGCATAGAAACAGCATTCAGCTTCTATGCACCACAAATCTGGAATAACTTTCCCGAAAACTGCAAAACAGCTGAAACACCGAGTTCCTTTAGATCCAGACTTAAAACACATCTGCTTTTGAAACATTATAAATGAAACATTGATAAATAGTCTGATGTTTAATAATGCCACTCGACAAAATGTTATGTTTCTATTGTTGACTCTGTCTTCTATGATTGTACTTTTGTGTTTTTACGATGTAAAGCAAACTGTTGAAATGTGCTATACAAATAAACTTGATAAATTGATTGACTAGATGGCTTGTATAAACAAAACAGGTTTAAATAAATAACTATGGCCTTTAATTTTTACCTTCTAATTAAACAAGTTTAATATACTGCACAAAAAAACGCAATGTTAAGACAATAAATAGACTTTTTTTTGACACTAGGGGCCTTTACTGAACCTCTATATTACCTGTTGGTAGAGAGACAGGAGAACAGGAACACATGCAGCAAAACGCCTGAGACCAGAGATCGAACCACATCAAGGACTACAGCCTCTGACTGTGGGGCAGTCATTTTTTAAATAGATGAACTGTTTAAAAAGTTTGTATTTCTTCCAACCCACACAGCACAAAATACATAAACATCCCTTCTGATATTTGGATAAATGTCCTTTACTAAGTTGCAACTCAACCTGTCATCAACTAGCTGTTGGCATCATTCTGGCTGGACATATGACCAATCAACCCATCAAAACCAGTAGAGATCATCTAAATAAGGTGGTTTTTGTGGCATGGACTCAGCTTTTAAAACTAGTCCTAGTGGCCAAATTTAATTTCCTTTTATCCGAGTGTGTTCGTTTTGGTCGGATGGTCGAAACTTGAAAACAAACAGGACAATGAATGTGTATGTAAACTTCTGACTGCTGGGACTGCATATGCAGCGTGTGGAGCATCGTTCTCACCACATATGACCACTGGGAGCTTGTAAAGACACATGGCTGCTGTACTGGAAGGCTGGCTGCTCTTTAGATAACACAGGCTCCTGTAAGCACAAACACAGAAACTGTAAACAGGAAACGATGAAGACACGCGCACACACGCTTTATTTTAATCCAAAAAATAATTTTTATCCAATAAGGCATGTGTAAATAACAGCTGTACAATATGAGGTTCAGAATAAAAAAAAATATATAAAAAAAAAAAAACAGCTGACGTTAAATGATTTCTATATTCTGATCTTGAAGGAAATAAAAGTGGTAACAGTTAACAGGTTAACCTCTGGGTCTAAACTGAACACTCCTACTTGGTTTAAACCCGTTTTAATAATCAAAATTACAAGAAACAAAGGCTTGAAATATTTCACTATGTGATGAATCTATAAACAAGTTTCACCTTCTGAAATAAGTGAAAAAACCCTGATCTGTTTCAAAATGTTCTAATTTTTTTGAGGTGTCGCTGCATGAAGGCAGGGCTGTTTTTAAACTTCTGTTTGCAGGATATGAGCTTCCTGTTCATTAAAAGGCTGTCAGAGCAGATACAACAGAGTTAATATTTTAGCTAATATCAACTTATACTTGTTTTAATTTAACTATTTGATTAGAACAGAGCACATTAATCAACATTACCACATTTTAAAGCAATGTAAAAAAAAAATGTAGAAATTAGCACAATAGCTAAATTTAATCATTTGCCCAAAAAGGGCAAAAAAAAAAAAAAAAACTGACACAAAATTCACAGGACAGATCAGGGTTACACCATAAAAAGGTCTGTGTATAATATTCTGCATGAGAAGCAGTAGAAAACAAAATGTAATGAGTGTTTATTTTGTAGTTTTGTGTCAACTTATGATTCAGAATCAATATGAATAAATGTCATAGCATTTTTATACCTGCATTACCAATGAGTTTTCTTCTTGGTAATCAGCAGTAGGAAAGCCGTAATTGTTGCTTTTCTGTTTATTCCGACACCGTTTTGCTTTTAAAGAGACTTTTAGGTCAGATACACCTACCCCTTCAAAATAAAAGCATGCTGCTCTGACACTCACCCTGCCTACGACGCCTCGGCCCCGGACCGTCTCCAGGGTTCCCGACAGGCTGAAGATCCTCCAGTGCCGCTCTCTCAGCTGAACCACCTCGCTGCCCAGATTCTCCAGGCGGATACAGTAGCGCCACTGCAGGAAGGCAACACATGTTCAAACTGTTCGCTTGAAGCCGCCGTCGTTTCCAACACTGCATGTTACTCACCCAGTACACGTGGGAGTTCTGGGCCTCCTGAGAACCAGAAAAACAGATCATCAGATTTTCAGTGGAAAGAAGACAAAAAGATCAGTTCCTCCCACATGTTGCCATGTTTCTTTGTGATTGCTAAGGCATAAAGTTACTGATGTATCATTTTCAGGAACCTTCTTGAAATAGATGCCTTACTACAAATAAACTCAAGTCCTGAGGAGGAGTTAAAGTGCAAAAAAAATGAACTGAACGTGTCAAACTGAAGGCCTGGGGGCCAAATCTGGCCCAAAATAGCTTTTTACATGTCCCTAGACTCTACAAAGTCCCATAAATAGATCCTTAAAGGTAAGAGTTGTGTTTTAATATTATTTAATCAAATTAATCAAAGCAGTTTTCATCTATGCACTGCAAAACTACATCAGTGTGAAAAAATGTGAACTATTATTTAACTTCAATTACTCACTGAATGCAGAAACAGCTTTTTATTAATATATTAAGAGTCTGTTGATGGGTTTTATCAATACTTTAAGCCACAACCGGCTTTTTTAAAACATTCACAATCTTGATAAGGTCCAAAATGAAACAGTTTGCCAAAAGAAAGGGGAAAAAAGTAAATGTTACATGTTTTTAACTTGCAGGTTCGGTTTTCAGGGGACGCGAAACAGGAAGTTAAATTAGAAGCAGGAAATGAGGATTGGTCAAAATTCAGTCGAGTTGGTCAGAAAAGAAGGAAACATTACAGTCAGATTAGCAGAGAAGTCACGATGAAAACTGTAAGATTAGTGAACGGTGAGTTTGTTTTAATAGTTGCGATCGCAGCACCTTGGTGAGACTGACATACTGAGGAACTCTGAGCAGATGAACCCACCCTCATTCCCATGTAGAAGGGGATAACGGTGACCCTGATGTTCTCTGTGGTCTCCCTGTGGACGTCAGACAGCTCCAACCAGGGGTGGTTCTTCTCCTGCCAGGCCTTCAGGGTGTCTCTGGGTGTAAATGGGGGAGCTGAGGTGTGAAAACAACGACAAAAGCACAAATTTACCATTAACCTATTGAAATTTATTTTAGTTTATAACACCTACATGCATAGATTCTAAATCACTAAAATGAACAAGGAGGCGGCCATCAGTTTTCTAGAGCAGGAATCTACAAAAAGAGCCATTTTGCCTTCAGTCAAATGTTACACGATCTTTTGAAATAAAGTCTGCTTATCATTTTTGATAAACATCTACTGTAGAAAATGTGTTGTCACGCTTAAAAACCATCGTTTCATTTCTTATTTTAGCTTTTAAAACAAAAACAGATGCACATGTTATGCAGTAAAGTGGGTGGACACATTTTATTTGAATATTTTGAAAATGTTATAAAACCAAAGTTTCTATATTTACACCTGGTGTCTAATATCAAAGTCAAAATTTTAAAAGATGATTCTGAAAAAGCACATAATTTTCAACCTATTGACAAAAACAAACACCTACAAATATTACTGGTTGTTTTGGAGTCATTCTTCATAGTGCAATCATTCCATTAAAAAAAAAAAATCTGAAAAACCGCTAAAACCTGTATTTGTTATTACATCTTTACTTAAGTCAGTTGTTTATTTCTTTTCATCAAATTTATGAATAGAAAGTGTGGAAGGTCCAACGATCCCTGTCATAGAGGAAACAACTTTACGTCCGCTTCCCTGTTCTGATTCAGCTCAAAGCTGTCGCAGTGATTTAGCATGCAACGTGAAGGTGAGAGAAATGCTGAAAGCAGAAGACGACGGTGAGTGTTTACATTTTGCCGGGTTGTACATGAGGAAGCGCTCAAACAGTTCATGCTGGATTGGGACCTGCTCTGCCGAGTTATAAGGCAGGATGTCTTCATGGCTCACATAGTCCAGACCTGGAGGAGGAACAAACACGCACACACGGTCACATGACAGCCACACACAACAGCATGAAGCCTGAACTTCAGAGCTCCGTTTAAAACATGTAAGTAAATTATATCAAATCACAGATTCAGTCAAACTCGCCTTCACTTTCCTAGAAATACCGCCTCTCGTTTGTTATTCAACTCCAGCAATGAAAACTCTGAACATAAGAAGGGTTTTTATGACGCCTCTGATTTTCCAGACTCAAATTTCTAGATATTATTATGCCTGACACAATAAACAATAAATCAATGGTAGATTAAAGCGAGCTCAATAATCTGTATCAGCGTAATTTATCATTTTCTCTTTTTACCAAAAACTGGATGACAAAATTATTCAATCTGGAGTTTTGGTCTCAACTAAACCTTTTTTTTGAAGGATAATTTTATTTACAGAGATTCATAATTGATTTTTTTTTTATTCCCTGTTTTTGTTTATTTATTTTGGATATTTAGCATGTCTTCCAGTTCAAGCGTTAAATTTGAGGTTAGTTAGAATTTAAAGTTTATTTATCTTTAAGAATGTGTTCTTGCATTATTATGTCATTACCATTACATTGCTTGAAAATGGTCACAAAACAACAATATTATCGTTTATCCCAATAATTTCTGGGACAATTTAACTTTTAGCCTTTAAACTGCTTCGGTATCAGTCTTGACACCTATTTCCTAAAAAAAAAAAGAAAAACAGCACAATGCTAATTTTGGCCTTTGATTTGCAAAGTGGATCGGCTACTCCACTGCTTTTTTTTTTGTATCATCAGAACTTATTTAGACCACTTTTGTTTCAAAATCTGTAACTTCTGGTCAAATAAGATTAAATATTTATAATTTAAAGAAGTTTATGAACTTTGGTATCTTTATTTTTGTTGACTAGACCCAATTTAAGGACCACAGTTTAACTTTATCTCCTATACAGACGAAACATGGAGTAAAATGGTTTGACTTTTTAAATTAGTTACATTTTTTATTAATATTCAGCAAGTAAAAACCAAAATAAAACGTATACAAATATTAAATGAAATGTGCAAGTGGGCAAATTAAAGAAAATGATGTCAAAAGGACAGTATTTACAAGGCGCTTAAAGAATTTTGTTGTTTTGACGAAGAGATAAACAAACAGTTTATGCATAGAAAAACAAATCCTACCCTTTTCAACCCTGTTTAAAACATAATATTAGAAATATGTAAGTCAGATCCCCGAGTGTCAGTATTGCTGGTTACCTGGGATGGCGTACAAGGCTCTGCTGTCGTCATGGTTGGCCAGAAATGTCACTGCCTCAGTCTGAGATCTCTGAGACTGTCGAACACAGAACAAATTCGCCCAATAACATTAAATCTAACGCACAACAGCAACGTGTCACAGCTACAAAGATAAAGCTTTGACTCGTCTAATGTGGCTTCACTTTCAGAACAATAATAAAAAGCATTTAAATGATGGTTATTAATTTGAGGTTACTCACCGAATCTCTATTAAAATGCATAAAGAAATATCTATTTCAACTGACGACCATCATTCGTCCAAACATCTTCTAGCTGTAAACTTATCAATAAGATTCTGCAGTTGAGCAGCAGTAAGAAAGGCACCAGTATTATTAATGTTCTTATGTATAGTTGCAGCTAATTTAGATTATGTGTTAATATTTTAAAGATGCACTGAATGCATGTGGAGGAAATCCTTAGTGTTTTAACCTGAAGTAGGATCCGTTGTGTTAGCTTATTTTGCGTAAGCACTGAAAGAAATACCTCTGGATCATTATTCAAATGTAGATCAACAAAGAATATTTATTTAAGTAAACTAAAAGAACCAATTTTCCTTGATGATATTGTTATTGTCTTAGAGAAATGACCAAAGAATGCTTGGTGTCTTTACCCAGAACAATCTGACATTTTTTGTTTGGACATTCAATAAGCAAAGTTTTACTTGAAAACAAACAGAAGCTTCAGGCTGAACAAAGTGGCTGCTACTTACTATGTGAGGGCAATCCCTGGTGTCAATGAGGACCTGGTAGTAGGTGTGAGTCTTCCCCTTCACCTCCTTAGAGCCGTGGGCGCCGGGTGGCTCGGGTTTGCTGCGGGAGAAAATTTTATTTCAATAACCCCTCCAGCAAAGCTACTAAACTTTAAGAGCAAGTCTGAGATGCGGGGTTACCTGTCGGACACCGGAGGGGTGATGTCCCGGTCATAAAGGCGGGCGTGCCACGGAAACAAGACAATGCCTCTGTAGCCAAACACACTGTGGAGAAAAAGCTGAGAAGACAACAACAACAAGGAAAGAGAAAATAGATCAATCCCTGAGATACAGCACAGATTAGATGGGATTACACATGCAAAAACAACACTGAGATTTATTTATATGAAAAAAAAAAAATTGAAGTGTAAAGAAGAGATCTTCATTACTGGTACCATCTTTACTTAAAAGAACTTTTAAAAGCACCTTTGCACTTTAAACATGGATTTGCACATCAATAACCATGTGTGCACAAGTTTTAACTATTTAGTGCTGTAAATCCAGCCGCTAATGGCCGCCATGTCAAGCAACGGCGTGCTCTGCTGCAGGTTCATCTGAAAGCCTTACCTGTCCTGTTTCGTATTTCCCATGCTGCTTCACTGCTTCAAACACACCGACAGGCTCCAAAATCTTTCCTTCAGGCCTGTTCCTGCCAAAATACAGGCAACGCAGTTACGCACACAAACACGCAGCTACGAGTCAGTCGGTATTAATCACAAAACACAAGGTGTGGTAAAAACAACCACTGATCTGTAAAGAAAAAAGGCCCAATCCGAACTCCAGCCCTGACAGAAACACCAGAGCGTCTATCTTCAATACACAACGCTCGACCGGCGATGATGACGACAACAGCTGGTCACTTCGAGTGAATAACGCTCACACTTGTGAAAGCTAATCTTCACAGCACAGATGAAGGGGCGGATTAATGATTGGGATATGTGGACCAGAGGATTTAATATCGCACAGTAAGTTGGTTTCAGGTTTTGGCTTTTGATTTTTGCAAAAACAATCACCGCAAGGTAACTGGATTTCGCTGTGAGAAATATGGTTATAAAAACGAGCCATGGTCCAAACCAAGGATTTTAATCTTAAATGAAAGCACTGACATGAAATACTGCCTGAAAATATATTATAATATGTATTACTGTTTTAAGATTTTAGAGAGGAGCACAACAAAAAAAGGAAATTTCAAACAAACTATTTTTTCTGGGTAGGTGGAAGGTCTTACACAATTGATTGAATCAACTTTAATGAATTAATTATTAAAGTAATTAATCCAGAAATCAATTAATTGTTAACAGGAGTGTACGTTCTCAAAAAAAGCCAAGAACAACATATTCTGAGCAGTAATTAAACCAAAGCTGTACAAAAAATTTAATTTTGCATTTCAGATTAAAAAAAACTTTTTCTTGTCCCTGTGGTCAATGCCCTGTTGTTGTTGGATGTTTAAATAAAATATATAAAAAACAAAATAAAACAACAAAAAAAACCGTACAACTCCTAAAGTGGCACAGCTTTTGTTTCAAATTCTGTAAAAAGGAATCCTCTAAGCATATTTGCCATCCAATTTTTAAATCTGTTAATCCTAAAATAATCAACACTGCATCGATTTTAAGTCCAGCAGAACCGGCTGAGCTTTTCACACGTTGATGTTAGATGTTTTGAAAACTTTGTCCACATATAATACGATACAGTTTGTGGTTGTAATGTGTGTATTAATGTGTTTGTTGAACACAGTCTCAGCCCTGAGAGCCACAAACATCCTGTTGCTATATTTAAGTTTCTCTAGGCTGAAGGTCAGCTGCTAAACCTTTTAGTGACGTGCAAAACTAAACACCAACTGCTATTTACTGCATGTAAACAATAACCAATGAAGAGTCTGGCAAAGCTGTGAACTTTTAAACAAGAAACAATAATTTATTATTATAAAGCTTAAGGTTTAGCAACAATTAACGGATCCAATAACTTCCTTAAACCAACAAGTCACAGCTGCAGCCCTGAGCTCCCAGAAGCAGCGCCAAGCCCATCAAAACCTGTTCAGGAAGCAAAACGGTCAAAGTCAAAATGAGTGTGCAAATGTTTCTATTAATAGTTTGTAAGCCTGGATCACATGACTGGATTAAGAGAGGCAAAAGACACAAAAATGTGCTGGATCATGGTTTGTTAGGATAGCTTCATGTGATTTCTGGTCAAAACAACACAAACACACAAGATGAAAGTTCAAGTTAAAACACTAACTGTGGCTGATACGAGCACAGTTCCCGCTGTGGAGGAGCTTTTACACAAATAAGCAACATTTTTTCTAACTTTTAAAGGCAATTTTGTTTTAAAACAACATGAACAGGGTCAAGAACGTCAAACTCGATTTCTACAGCTCAACATTTCCTTTAGCTCTCTTCCTAAAATCTCTTCAAGGCAAAATACTCCCTTTTTGCAGGGAAACCTCAAACTGAAATCTGATCTTGAGAACTTTTGCACAAGCAAGCAGACTTCAACATGTTTCATAACAAAGCAGGTCTGTGTTAAATATCTGTGGTTTAATTACACAACTCAGCGAGGCAACAGTTCGTTGCATCTCTTCTGCAAATCACTAATGTCTTCTCAGACTTTATCGCTGACGAAAAAAAAAACCTGAGAAAATCAAAGTGATAAGAAGTTTCATTTAGATACATTAATTTAAATGTTTATTTACAGCATCTCGTAGACAAACGAGATGCTGAACGAGAAAAGCACAGACTCCCATTCTGGCCTGAGTGTGAATGAACTTAAAACACTTTGCAGATACTTTTATCAGCATTAGATTAGCGCTCAGAAAACAATCTATCCAAAATAAGCACTAATGTTACTTTGAAAGCTTTTACAGCTGCCATAACGAGGATAGCTGGTGTGTTGTGAGGATTATCAGTGGATGACAACAGGATGTCCTCTGCAGTGTAATGTTTGCTTTATTGTTTCTGGAGCTGACTGTGTCTGATGATGGCCATTTCAGCATTTAATCCATTCACTATTTTGCATCCCAAACTTTGTTTTCAAAACATGATATTAAATCACACCCTGTTAAGATTAAATTGGCTCTTATCTCTCGATTCGTGACACATGATGGATTTTAGTCCTGATTACAAAAAAAAAAAATAATACAGTGACTTTCTCTCTAAATAACATCCCAAAAACAACTTGAGTTGCATTGATAACAAGGTAGTGCCTGGTGACTGGCCATATTTGATGTTTAAGGGGTATTTAAGTCGGTTGTTTATCTTTCCAGTAGTGAATGATCACTCAAAGTTCTGTGTTTTGCCAGAACGCACAAGTCTCAACAAGGAAAAATACTGGCAAACATTACCAGGCATTTCACTGGTATTTGTGAAGTCATGATGGACACATTGGCTAGTCATAATTTACTATAAAATAGATTATAAGGGGAAGCAGAGATTTAAATTAATCTTGACAAGGTAGCAATTATGGTTGCTGCTTTGTTTGTTTTTAAAATACATAATTGCTAACGTATTTAAAAATAAACTTGCCTGTACAAAAGCAAACATCACCAAAATACAAAAGGCATTATTTACATATCTATAACAGTTTTCTTCCCATTACAATTAATTGGCCTTTACTAAATAGATTTAGGATATTATTAAGGATCCAGAAAAGCTTCTTAGAGGCTAAGCTAATCAAGTGGCCACTGACGACATTGTCTCAATGTGGAAACGGTGTGTTTGCCAAAGTTAAACAGAGAAACAACTAACTGAATGATTTTAAAGTAAATATGCAACAACAACACTGTGGAAAGTTGACAGAAAGTTTGCACAAGTGTAACAGTGAATTATTATAATCATATTAAACGTGTTTTGTTGTTTTCAGATAAGAAAACAGCAGTGGATTTGGAATCCGGACTCCGCTTAACAATTAAGTTTAGCAGAGTTCATCTGCAGCTTTTTACTTACAGACTGCATTCAACTCACAACTTTTCTATAAAACATGGCTTCATAAAACATGTGTTGTTCATGTTATCCAGCATTCAACGATTTGACTTGAGCAGGCTGGAGGCGTTTGGATCAGGCAGTTGTTGCTCAACCCATGCTGGCTTCTTGGCTAGCTAGCATGAGCTGGACGATCAGCAGATGTCTCGTTTTCTAACACATAATATAATCCCTTATAGCACACCTAGCGTACACAATATCCAGAAGTCTGCTCTGCGAGAATGACCAAAGCTTTGCTTTTCCGGGGCCAGATAAGTAAGCATGACGGACCTAGCTACAGCCTCTCGTGTGTATGTGTTAGCTTGACAGAAGGACGCTCTGTCTCTTACCGTGACGACATAAACCTCTTTTGTTGAACACCGCCGAGCAACCCGCAGGCTCGGCATTGTAACCGTGGCTTGTACACCTCAAAGCAGCTGTTAATGTCAGTGACACTCAGTATTCTATGGGAGTGTTTTCTGCTGTATTTGCTGACACCGCTAAGCAACCCTCTACGTAGTGCACAGGCGGCCATCTTTCCTTTCTGCCTGAGCGATCGTACGCACACACAAACCGGGATGCTGCCTTCACGGAACGTTCATAAAGTGGCAGTAACGAGATTCTGGCCGCTAAACTCTGCATTCCACATATTTATTATTATTATTTTTGCTGATTGGTGCAGTTGTAAATTGTTCATGTTGATATGCTGAAGAAAAACTGGCTGGATTGTATGAATTTACGTAACTATGCACAAACTTGTCAGAAAGGAGTTTCAGGTAAACGAGCGAACCATGAATACACCAACAATGTTAACGTGTAATGTAACGAACAAAATTCGTGGTGATAAAATTTTTTATTTCTGGCATTATTACCACCAACACATAGCAAAAAGGTTGATTTCCAAAACCCGATAAGGTTCAATATTAAAAAAAAAATATATATATATATAAAGACTTGTCACGTGGGTCTGAGTGTTGCTGCTTATATATAACTTGTCACGTGGGTCTGAGTGTTGCTGCGTTCCAGTTATACTCGGAACTTGGAGATTCCGACTTCCCAGTGGGAAAAATCATCTCGAACGCCTTCAGAAGTCAGATTTCCCACGTATAAATTGGGAGTAACTCCTGCTATCCCCAATTAGGACTTGTAAGACAGACATCACGTTTTAATATGTCCGCTTCTCGCATCAGCAGTAGTAAGGCATGGTGGAAACACGATTACTTTACAAAGCCCGCATGTAAGAGTGTGTCTAAAATCAATGTTATATGTAGCTTCCACAACTATAAACTGGATTTGTAAGAGGTACTGTAAATGTTTATGGGGAATGTTGAAATTCCGCTTTAACTGACGTCAAACCCAGGTTGGAGTTCAAACTTCCGAGGTAACTGGAACGCAACATATGTCACAAGACAAACATGGCCGCGTATATTTTTATAACATCGAACTCCTAGTATTCGTTAAAAGCCAACATTGTATGATCTCAGTTATTAATACAAACTGCGCGTTTCCAGGCACTTTGTGCGTAATTCAGAGCAGGACTGAGGATTTACACAGCTGTGTCGTTTAGCGACAGTTTTCTTGGTCTTTATTAGCTTCATCGACATTATGGCATCTTCATTTGTTGTTGGAGACAAATTCAGATGTCGGATGACAGAGTTGCTGGGAACCCCGGACTCATCCCTGCCTGAAGGACTTAAAGAAGAACTGATGGAAATCCTGGAAAAACCAAAGCCAACAGTCCTGCCTTTCAGCACAGCAAGGAAGCTGAAGAAACACCTTCAGGATAAAGGTGAACGGAAACACGACTGTGGTGCTCAGTAATAATATTACATCCTTTAGTGCACATAAAGTAACTCATTATTGTGTTTTCTAAGGCCATCCTTTCTATCTTCATCAATTACTGGAAGACAGCTCACTGCACCTGCCTGAAGTCGTGAAGCCTCCCAGAGTAAGAGCATTACTCTACATAACACTAACTACACCTGGCCAACACTACATAATTAACATTTGTTGGAATATTATTCATTATTTTTTTAATTATTATTATTTTATGGCTTTAAGACCACACATTGATGGCAGATGTAGCAGTGACTAACATGTAGCTCATATTCCACATCTTAAACCAATAACATTTTAGCACCTCACTTTCAAAGGGTAAGGCCATGCACGTCTCAATGGGCCTTACAAGATGATTAAAAGTACAGAAAAAATAATTATATTGAAATAAGTTGCATTAAAATACAGACTTATGTGTTACATACATTTCACATCTAAGAACCAATGACATAAACAAATAAAACGACAAAATACTCCCTTGTGGCGTAGCTGCAGGAGGTTCTTTAAGCCTAACCAATTTTTTTTATTTTGTAAATCACTAACATTGGGGTGAATATTGTTAACCACAACATTGGTTTAGAGTCACCAAGAACAAAGCCCTGAGGAACTCCATATTTGATCTTTGTTTGCTCATATTTACAGTTGGCACAAACAACTGCAGCCTGCCAAGTAAAATTAAACTATTTCACCACAGCATCAATAAATCCTAACTGCTTTTTTAGACTATCGTTCAGTATACTATAATAAATTGTATCAAATATGGCAATAAGATAAGGCCAAATCAAGATGTAAATTAAAGCACAAAGACCCTAATAAAAAAAAAAAAACCTCATTATTGTCTTAATGAATTTGAAGTCTGACTTTTGGTTCTTGTTTCAGAATCCTGAGTTAGTGGCACGTCTTGAGAAGATCAAAGCGAAACTGGCTAATGAGGAATACAACAGGATGACGCGTAATGTCAACACTCAGGTGCATGTTAAAACTGTATGGATGAGAAAACACAATGCTGAACTAAACCTGCATCCATGTTCTTATCAAAAATATTTCTGTTTTTATTGTTAGGAAATGAACCGAAATGGCACACTTGCAGATTTTGGTCAGCAAGGTCAGTGTGTGATGGCTTCTTTCTTGTTCATGTTGGCAACAGGCTTTAAACTGTGTGACTTGAACTGGTTTTATTCCCTTTTCTCCTCAGTGCGCTCGGTAAAAGCAGTGGTGGTGACTGTTTTCAACTTCCTGGTGACTTTAGTTGCTGCTTTTGCTTGCTCTTACATGGGAAGCCAGTATTTATTTACTGAAACCGCAACGGTAAGGGAACCTTCAGTCATACATGAATTCTAATCTATTCCAGCTACTGCCTTGTTTTTTAATAACAGTGTAGATTTAAATAATTTTTAACAAAAAAAGAAAATTCTGGAAATTGTGGTGTGCATGTTGAACTGTGCACATAAACAATTTTTTCAAGGTCAGGTAATTTATTTATTTAGCACATTTTCAGCAACAAGGCAGCTCAAAGTGCTTTGCATGAATAATAAGAAAAAAACAAATGAAACAAATCAAAAGAAAGACAAAAAGGTAAAAGTATAAAACTACATATTGGTTCCCCATGTTTAATAAGAATAAGTAGTCCATAATTTATAAACTAGTGGGGGTTTCTCTGGATTCTTGTTCTGATAAAAACTAGATTTTGGTTCTCTGTTAGATCTATAAAGTAGATGGTACTTTCCATGTTTGTTCTAGATTTGTAAACTAGAAGGAGTTTCTCTAGGTTCCAATTCCCTTTTGAAATAAGAAAATGCAAAAGCATAGCATTCACTTAGTGTAAGCTTGATCATTTGTTTCAAAGGATGCATCTGGAGCTTAAGAAATACTTCTTACATCAACATATGGAAAAAGTAAACCTTTTGCTTGACTGAACCTGGCAAAAATTGTTTATTTTTCCTTCAAATTCACAATTATTTAATTTTTGTGTTGGTCTGTCACATTAAATTGAAATAAATTTAAGTTTGTTTTTGCAATATGACATATTGTGAAATATTTACATGTGAATAGCTCAATCAGGCTCAACCTTCATGCTAAAACTTCCTCGGTTTAACAAAACATTTCAGCCGTATTTACTAGGCACTGCGTTTAGTCATGTATTTTTTTTTATTGAGTTAAATTTGTCCCTCACAGGCTTCTGTTAACTATTCCTTGTTTGTTTCAGAGGGTGATATCAGCCGTGATTGCTGCATCTGTAGTTGGACTGGCTGAGCTCTATGTCCTGGTCCGGACCATGGAGGGAGAACTAGGGGAACCATAGCAACTGTAAAAAAAAAAATCTAAAAAAAAAATCAATTACCTACAGATGTTTAGATTTTTGTTTTTTATTAATTCTATTTATTTTAAATACATTTGTTGAACTTTTTTTGACATGTTACTTATATTCTTCACTTGTTTGTTATTCTAAACTTTTTGTTTTTCTATCCTGTTGATGTTTTTATTCGGTTGTTTTCAAATGCAACAATATCTACTTTTTTTTTTTTCATTAAGACTCAATAAAACTAGAAGTGATTTTTTTTTTCCACCTGCAGAAAAAGTTGAAAAGAGATGTAAAGTATTTTATTTTCTTTAATTCAGGTTGATGTTTGGGAATCAACCTAGACAAAAAAGCAACAAAAACAAATCATTAACTGGCTGCAATATCCCATTCTTATACCTCAATGATCAACAACACACATCTAATTTAAAATCTGATCAGTTTTTCCCTGATCTCTTCCCCAGATATGAATTCATGTTTTTGTAAACCACACCACTCTTGTCAAGTCCTGATACATCAGTGGATGGATTAAAAGATGTAACCACATCTGGAATACAATAAAGTATCCTCCTAAGATCTGCGATTTGACACCCGGATTAAAGGTTTATTGAAAGATTATTTGGTATTAAAGATGATTATGATATAGAGCGATCTGTGTCCAGCTCTCCTGTCTGTCATGTTTGCCTGAGTATTATACCCCTCTCATGTAATATTTCAAAACTTAAATCCATGCCGAATTATTTGGCCTGTAAGCTGATAGACCTTGAGCTCTGGCTTTAATTTAGTTCTTATTTTTCTTATTTATTTTTTTCATTTCCTCTTGTCCATCTAAACCCCCTATTCTTAGAATACAGAGAGTTATGGAAAATATTTTGATATAGGAAAATAATTATTCCTGTCATCATATCTTACCCCAAGTAATCATTTTAATCGGTATTACTTTGGAAGGATAATACTCATGGGTCACAGAAGTTAAACATGTCATGCAGGAAAACACAAGCCTGCATCTGGGAGGACAAAACTTCACTTACGGTTCACTTGAAGGTGGATCAAATGGTTTTATATCTTCTAAATTTACAAATAAATATTTAGAATAAACAGATTTATGTTTGTTTGCTGCTTGTTGTTACTTTTAATTAGCCCACCTCCACATTTAAAGACTAGCAAAGATGTACAAAAAAGATCCCTAACCTAGTGTATTTTTTGGATTAGTTTAATGTTACCTAAACTTTTTTTTAAGTTCCTGTATACTGTGGATGACTGAGAATTATTTTTTTCATAAAGTAAAATTGGCCATTTAATTAATCTGGCATATTTATTGATGTTCAGCAGTATATAAAAAAGAAAACAGTCTTGAGTTATTGTGTAAATTAGTTCTGGTTGAAGGCTGAAAATAGTTTAGAAATCTTCATACTTATTTTAAGCCATTATACATTTTACTATGTACTATTATATTACTGAGCTTAAAGCAGTTACAGATTCATCAGCTACACCAATGGGACATTAACATTTAACCAGAATAATGCTATTCAAATAATATGTGTTACTGAGCTGTAAGCCACATGTAAAATGTACGTATTTATTTTTCTAATGATGTTGAGCTGTTGGCACAAAATTGATTAAGTTTTGACAAAAAGGATTAAAGATGTTTTGTGTTTTCTGACATGTTTGAAATAAATCTCTTCTAATCCAATCTAATTTAATGCAATAGTCAGAAATTCTATCCAACTTTTTTCAATTGGTAGTTGAAAACAAAAACACTGGTGTGCTACAAGACCGTGATATTTGTCAGATTTGAACATGAGGTGTTGCTTTTGACATTTTATACTCTACTTTATGTTACCAGACAGATTTTACATTAAATTATTCACTAACTCTACAAGAGCTAAACTCAGCTTTCCAAAAATAAAACTGGATGGTCAATTAGCTAATTAGCAGGTTAGCTAGCTGGCTAGTTCGTCAAATAATAACCAAACAGTTAGCCAAACAGTTAACCAAAAATAGTCAAATTGTTAGCCAGTTAGCGAACTAACTCAAACCCGATTTAATAAAGGTGGGATTTACTTTGTCACAAACAAGATAACCATACTGTGGTTGACTTGGTCTGATGTGAAATGTAGCTCATCTGTGCTATGCGCATGAATTCTGGAGTCAAAAAAGTTCAGTAAGGCTCAAGCCTGGTTTAATAAATTACTACATGTGTAAAACCAAAAATACTTAGCTTCAGACAAACATTATTACAATGCAGGTGTCAGATAATGTCCTAATATTTTTTTTATATTGATTACAAAACAGCATTACAAAATGTCAGACAACAACAGCAGTACTATTTAACAATCTGGTATACATTCAGCAAGTAAGAAGGATAGGAACAAAAAGTAACTTGGAGGTAGGACTGTAAGTATTAATTTAGTAACTATTCTGTCCTTTTCTTTGACGTTGAATCGATTAATCAGATAAAAAAAAATTCACTTAACCACTTAAGTCTTTAAGCAATTTTAGAAATACATAGAAAGATGCAAATAAACATGAATCTATTCCTTTTTTAAATAAGAAAATAAACATTTTATTGCCTAAAATGCAATAAAATAAGTGTATTTTCATTTAGTGCATGTGTGATCATTTGTTTTAAAGGATGCATCTGCATCTGAAAAATATTTCGTCTTAACATTATTACAGTGTAGAGCTGATCTAATAATTAGGTACCAGATGGATTTTTTTTTATACAGAATTTGAACCCAGTGAAGCTGTGCCACTCGAGGAGTTTAGGGTATTCACAAAGGCGGCGGGGGAGAGGGGGGTTAAATGCAAAATGTGTATATTTTTTGTACAGTTATGGCTTAATCTGTGTTGCTCTTTCAGCAAAATTACCCTTTTAAATCTGTATACTCCAGTTAACGATTTATCAATTACTAAATTGGACAGGAATGGGTCCAAATATGTTCATTGGTCATCAGAACTCAAGAAAATTGGTCACAATGGCGGCATTGTAGATCAGATCTGAGATGTATCCCATGGAAGTCTGAGGTCCTATTTGCGGATGATGATGATGATGATGATGATGGCGGTGACCTTGACCTTGAGTGACCTCCCAGTACATTGGTTGAGGGTGTGAAGGGACAACCTGGTCCACTGAGCTGTGTCCTCCAGTTGCAGCGTTGCCTCCATACATGTGCTGATGGGTCAGAGGCGGAGCCAGGCTCTGAGGTTTGAAGTTCGTAAACGCCTGGTACGAGCGCGTGGAGGGATGGTGATGACTCTGCCTGCTGATTGGCTGCGGAAATGAGCCAGTAATGAAGCTGCTGAATCTCGAGCCCAGCTGCTGCTCTTCCTCCCAGCGGTGACCGTCTGGCGCTTTGGAACAGCTCTGGAGCTGCTGAGGAAGGGACGGACACGGAGGAGGCGTGGACGACGCCTGGTTGCTGTAAATCTGGATCCAGTCGGAGTAAAGAGGAGGCACCTCCTCACAGGAGTGGCTCTGATCCTGCCTGAATATATCCGCCAGGCCGGTTGTGGCTGGGTAAGCGGAGGCCCCATGTCCAGCAGGGGGCTCCAGGAAACCCCGTCCTGCCCCGTCGGACTTGGTGGGTCTGCTGAGTCTGCCTGTTTTGATACTTCTGGCTCTTCTGTTCTGAAACCAGACCTGGTAGGGAGAAAATGAGGCTGATCATCGGGTTAACGTGACTTTAAATTGGACTTTATAGGCTTTTCTACGGTTGAATATTAATGTGGGTAGTTTGTTTTAAAGTAACTCAAGATGATATTTGATATTAATTGGTGAAAAAAAAATGAAACACCTTGATGGGGTCAACTGAACACCTCAATGAGGTTTTTCATTTTTTCATATCGGTGACAATATATATGGTGAAAAATATTAACTCCATTTTATAAAAGTTTTTCTTGATATTACTTCCTAATTCCTCCCCAATTTATCCACATAACTATACACAGATAAACTAAAACTGAATGGAAATACAGTGAAAGAAGAAAATAGTTGAACCAACTTAAGTGAATTGCTTAAATTGGTAACAAGTAATTAAATTAGGTTTATCCAACTTAATTTAAGTTGGTTTAACTTGACAAATTTAAGTCAGTCTTACTCAAATAATTTAGTAAACTAACAAAGGATATTTTTATAGGGTTATTTTGGCTCAGGCAGCCTTTATTTGAGAGTAGTTAGACAGGAAATTGGGTAATGAAAGAGAGGGAAGACTGAGGTAATTGAACCTGTGGCGGTCGCATCGAGTACTAAAGTCTCCTTATGAGAGTTGTGCTTTACCCCGATCGATGTAGGATCTGTCCCTGGTGGAGCCTGCGTCATGACGTCAGACTTAGGATACGAACACAGTATTGAATTTAATTGTAAGTTGTCCTCACAAAACTAAAAGAATCAAGTGGGATTAATGTAAATAAATCCATAACACGAATTACAACCCAAATAGATCTTTTAGAGAGTAATGAACGTTTTATCTCCTCACTAACAGCTGGTGTACAATATTCTGATTTGATAAAGTTGGAGACTGAATCCCACCTGTATCTTGCTCTCTGGCAGGTGTGTGTGTGCAGCCAGCCTCTCCCTGAGGGTGATGTCCGGGTACGGAGTCACAGCGAAGGCCTGCTCCAGCTCAGACAGCTGGGCTCGGCTAAATATGGTCCTCTTCCTCTTCCTCTGGCCCTCCATCAAAGCGGGGCATCTGTCCGGCTCCTGACAGGACGCAGTGCTCTCACTACGACCATCTTAGAGCAACAAATCACACAGAAAACTGAGGAAAGTAAATACACTACAATACTTACATCATCTGTTAGGAAAAAAACGGGAATGAATGGGGGACTGTTTTGGTGGAGGAAGGATTTAGGACACATAAGTCAAAGTCTGTACAAGTAGAATTTATGTTTATGTTATGATATTTAAAAATGTATTTATTTCTTGAGTCAGGCCTTTTGATTTTCCTCCCACACATACATCCATTTTACAGTTTTTATTATTAAAGGTGGCATCTATCTGTCTGTAAGTAGTAAGAAGAGTAATAATCGTAAATGGACTGAATTTATTTGGTGCTTTTCTATTAATTAAAACTCTATATTACACACATTCATACATCAATACATCAGCAGAAAACTTGAGGCTAAGTGCCTGGAAGCGACTGAAACAATTAATCTGATTAATTGTGACAAATCAATTATTGAAGTAATTGTCATGTAGTAATCAATTAATTATTTACTGGAACATACAGACTCAAAAAAGGCTATTGACTGAAAAAAAAACACTGAAATCAGAGCAGTTAAGCTAAAACTGTACAAACTATATACATATTTTTACAAAAAGCTTCTTTCTTTGTAAATATGTTCCACTCAGATCTGTTGAAAAATAATCATTCTCTACAATATATTGATGTTAAATTAAGCAGAAATTACTGAGCTTTTCACATGCTGACATTAGACATTTTTTAAGCTACAGATTCATCCTTTTTATGACCAAACTTCCAGAAACCTGCAAAACAGCCGAAATGCTGAGTTCCTTTAAATCAAGGTTAAAAACCCACGTTTAGTGTTGTCTTTGATTAAAAACATTAATATTTTTGATAATAATTATTCCTGATGATGACATTTGACAAAGTGTAATGTTTGCTTCTTGTTTCGTGATTGGTTACTGTATTATGTTTTTATCATGAAAAGCACTTTGAACTCCCTTATTGCTGAGATAATCTTGTAGAAATAAACTTGACACGATTTTTGCTTCAAACGATCAAGTGTACACTGAAGGAAAGCAATGTTATTGCATTTTATGCAAAAAAAGGTTCTTATTTAAAAAAGTAAATTGCAGTTTTAGAGTATTTTTAACTGTACAAAGTGGTTAAATGAATAATCTCCAGAATGAGCCATTTGTTTAATCATTTAATTGTCAGAATAATCAATTATTAAAATAATTATTAGTTGCAACCATAGAATCAACTACTCCTTCACACTGAGCCACATCTAACCCTTATTAGTAGTAGTAGTAGTAATAAAAATATTTCTTGTATTTTTATTTTTTCAATTTGAAACAGTTTTCACCTGCAGATGATTAACTTTGACGGTTTTGTTGCAGTAATCTAACTGCGGTCAGCAAACTGCAAGCATCATCTCCTCTCACCTCTGCAGGTCTCCTGATCTCCAAACAGCATCTTCGGATCCACCAGCTCCTTCTGCTGCTTCTGCTTGATCAGAGGGAACTCAGAGTCCAAAATCCCGGCCATCGCTTCTTCACCCGCGCAGAGACACAAACTTCTGCCGCGCCGCGTCCGCACAGGCTGACGATGAGGAGGAGTCGGGAGCTTGTTAAATCCCGCTCCAGATTAGACGGGGCTCTGCAGATGAAGGTGTTCCACGGACCTCGATAATCCTCGGTTATTGACAGGCAGGTTTTCATATCGCATCGAGATGTCTTCAGCTGTTTCCGTCATAGTTACACAGCTCTGCTCAATAAGCTAATATCAGGGAATTTGGTTAAAAGAATGGATGTTGTTAAACCCAATATTATTCCCTTTTTGTTGACCCAAAAAATTCAGTTTGATTCTAAAGAAAAATCTTTATTTTTACCAAATGTTGAGTATTTTTCTCCAAGTAGGTCATGGGGTTTTTTAATCTAGTAAACTCTAAACACCCCCATTTCCCCACAAACAAGTCCCAGATTAAGACTCCTGATAATCTTTGGGATCAACATGGCATCATGCCATCATATAAATATACCTTGTTGCAGAGTATATATCAAGTATCATAACATTCTCAAGATCTTTGAACTTGATTGAGGCACATTTAAATTGACGATGCAGTTTTTATCTTTAGATTCGTGTGATGCATCTTTTAAAACTTTATATTTTTTCCATCTTTACCACATTAAATATTTTCTCCAAACCCATTCAGAGATGTAACATTTTCATATTTTAAAAAATTGTTTCCATATTTTTATGCCTGTTTTGTCATAAAAAAGTTTACCTGGAATCAAAGAGATGACTGTAAACCTTTCAGCATGGTGCTGCATGTCACCACTCTCACAACTTTTATTTCCTTATTGAATCATTTTTATTTCAGTTCTTTTTTTCAGCATCCTAACAACACAACAACCCACAGCATATCAGGATGGAAATATCACTCAGCAGCTCATCACATGTATTCTTGGTTAACATTGTGTCAGACGTTAAAGCAGCAGGTCTGAGCATCGCAGACACCTGGTGATTTTAGTCATTTTATAAGACAAAGCATATTTCTGCTGATGAAAAAAAAAACTCACTTTCAACATCTACAGGCATGCAAACAAACACACCCACACACTAAGTCAATAAAAAACCTAACAACTGAAAATCAGCACTGACATCTGTGTGCAGGTTCATCTTTGTTGTTGCTGATCATATCCAGCAACAATAAATCTCTCAAATGTGTACCAAGAGTTCAGCTTTTACAGTCAGCAGCAGCTTCCTTTGTGCCGAAGAGGGAACAGTACAACAGTTCACCACGAGAGGGCGATCCAGCCTTTCCAATATGGCGTTGGGAACCCCTGAACTCTGCGTTTCATGGCTGATTTCAAGCCAAGTGGTTAAGAAAATCCCAAGTTTCACTCAAACTTGCGCAGGTGGTTGTAGAGCGACTGGACGTAAGTGAAGACACACATGGGGTCTGGCTTGCGACCCATGATCATCATGTCCTCCACCTCGATCAGCCGGTCACAGCCCGCCTTGGTTCTGAGGAGAGGACGGGGACAGATGAAGACGAGTCATAACAGAGAAATAGACAGGAAACTAAAATGCAACCAAGAGCCTGACTTTGCAGGGTGAATGTTTCTACTAATTTTGCACATCTGGAGACCAGAATGTACTATTATTGATTATTAATGTTACTTTTAAAACGGCTCTGTCTGGATAAATATGGCCTGTTTTTCAGGACTGAATTGGATTCTGAATCTGGACTTTAACTGGGCCGTATGAACACCTGAATATGATCCAAACCAGCAGTTCCTGCTGTACGTTTTGGTCGGTTTTCCTGTTGGAAGATAAACCTCTTCCCCACTCTCACTGACATCTCTTTCAGGTTTTTCCTGTATTTGGCTGAATCCATCTTCCCTTCATGGGAGTAATGAGTTCACGATGATGTGGCTTGCAATCTCTCAAGCACACATGGTTTTGCATGAGGAGCATAAATTTTAGGCTCTTCTGACCAGAACACCTTCTTTCTTGTGTTTGTTGTGGTTTGTGGTCAACCTTAAACAGGGATCATTATAGCTTTCCTTTCAACAATGGCTTTCTCTTCTTCTCTTCTTTTCGTTTTTCTCCTCCATAGAGGCCTGTTTTGTAGAAGAAATAAGTAATATGAGACCTGTTGACAGATTCTCCCAGCTGATTCTCCCATCACGTTTTCTTGTCATTAAGGCTACGTTCACACTGCAGCCTGAAGTGATCTAATTCAGATTTCTTGCCAAATCGGATTTTTTTGGCATATACATAGGCGACTGTTCAGACCGTCATGAAAAGATCAGATACAAGTGGCATTACGTCAAAAAAATTGGAATTGGGTCACTTCAGGCTGTGACTGTGAATGCAGTGTAAAGGCCAACTGAGTGCAGTTACAACTGAGTTACTTTTGCTTAATGCCGTTAAAATTCTGTACTTTTGTTTTGGTAACGGTAGCTATGGCAACAGAGCGCAGTTCTACCTGAGAAAGTTAACAGCAGTGAATGTAAAAGGTTACCAGCAAGGCTGAAAAACGGATAACAGACATCTTAAGTTAGCTTCAGTGAAACGGGGAACAAGGTCAATAATGGATATTGAAGTTTATTTGAATGGTGAAACGATTGTAATTTTTATTTTTTCTTGTTTAACTCTTACGGTGTTTGATGGCAATAATAATCGTTATACCATCAGCTCCAGCCTTCTCAACTGACTGAAGATAAACTAAGGTGTCTTTTATTAGTTTTTCAGCCTTGCTGGTAACCTTTTACATTCACTGCTGTTAACTTTTTCAGGTAGAACTGCGCTCTGTAACCATAGCTACCGTTACCAAAATAAAAGTACAGAATTTTAATGGCATTAAGCAAAAGTAACTACACTCAGTTTTCCTTGACACTGTGCTTTTTTTTGTTTTAAATAATTTCCCATCCCACAGAATAAAAATGTATCCTGTTTTGCTGAATTGTTTGTTTATTTTTATTTTAAATCATGGAAACAGAAATAAAATGGTGGTTATTTAAAAAAAAAATATGACAACAAATTTCCAAGAGTAGAGATTGACCTAAAATTATAAGTGGCCTTTTTTTTTTTTTTTTTTTTTTTTTTTTTTCAAAACGTTGTATGACATTTGTGGCTCGAAACAAGTTTTATTTGGCTCGTCCGGGAGTAAAAATGGCTTTTGAGGTTGTAAAAGCTGCAGACCCTGGTATAGAAGCTGCTGGGCTTTTCAAATTCACTTCACAACTACTTTATATTGGCCTGCCACATAATCTCAATAAAGCACATTAAAGTTCAAGGCTGCAACACGAACGAACAGGGAAATGTTTTATGAATTCAGCAGCAGTCGAAGAATATATAATTCCCATTACTGATAGTGGTGCCTCTAAGCCCTGATCTATATGTCTGATTGTGCTGCAGGCTGTGTGATGTCAGATCTACAGCTTGCAGCATGTTTGTGTGCTGCCACAATAAGCAGGGATTTAAGATGTCATGGAGTCAGACAGAAGGAATGCACACCTTTTGCCAGATATAAGAAGAAAAAATGATATCAAACACAAAGAAGACACTTTTATGCTGTCATCAAGATGTAAAATAAATAAATAAAACTTAAATGGTTCTACTCTGATGTTTAGATTTGATAGCATTTTATAATTTTACAGCAAAATGGAGATGTCTTTGTTCTTTGAATGTTTTTTTTAAGACTGCATGACATGCATAATAATTGCTGCTCCAAACTAAATATCCTGCAGGGGCTAATTTTGAGAGTAAAGTTAAAAGTTAAATGTCATAAACAGCTTTACCTGTTTAAATATTTAATATCTAGTTTTTGCCCCCTGTTAATCTGGGAAGGGTTGTTCGACACAACTTCTAGCAGCACTTTAAACATGCTGCTGCACAACCTTTGCTGCAAAAACCTGCCTTAAAATGTTAGGCCTGTGTCCAAACTAACCGTCCTTCAAAAGGTGCAGGAAAAAGTTGTTTTTAAACAGCTGCAGTCATTCATGGTGGAAAAAAAAACGTCTGGATTTAAATCACTTCATTACTCTCATTACTAAATCACTCTACTGGCTGTGCTTGGACTGTTTTCAGAAACAATAGGCACGTAAATGGCAGTATAAAAACGTGGGAAGAAGTGAAGTTTGCATAGTAAGGTCTGCTGTAAGACTTGTTTCATATTTAATCATGTGAAGACAATGAAGACAATAACCCTAAGAAACACAAATTGTTCCAAAGTGCAGATCAAACCGTGGCTGGCTTTAGTAGGATACTCCTGCTTTCATCTAGGAATGAAGGCAAGTTTTCATTTTGTCCTTAAATGGAAATGTATAGAATTAAAATGTCAGCAGTTTCCATATTAATCAGTGACTGTAAAGCTGTGATGCCCCATAAACTCCTCGTGCTCCAAAGCAAGCTCCATGACAAATGAAGGAAGTATTCTAACAATATTTCTTTATCTCTGAGGATTCGGTGTTCAGATTAAAGTTAAATCTGTTCATCTTTACTCGAACTTAATGAAATTCTTCATCCTCTGCTTCTAAACCTCGGCCCCTATCAAACCCATCCGTCTTTTTTTTGTCCGCAGTGACGGAAAACAGAACCAAGTACACCAACTGTAGATTTGAATACATCCATTTCCTGTCAGGTTAAACAAGCATTTTAGTTTCATACTCACTCTGCAGTCCCAAAGGCCAGCTCAAAGTTGTGTTTGCGATTGGCTGGTGATAAAGCGTTGTAGTCGAACTCGGTGGGAAAGAAGGAGTGGACGAGGGCGCAGAAAGCCATTCCATCGCTCCAACTGGACGAGAAGTTCTGGATGTCGATATTCTGCGGAGAAACAAACAGGAAGACGATGGAGATCTAAGCATGACAGAGTAACGCTCAAATATTTAAAAGTAAAATTATCCAGCTTGTAAAACTAGCAGGCGGCCAGTTGTAGCTTCATAAAGCCCGTCTCATCGCTCACTGTCTCGCCCATAATGATGATGGGTTAAACAGACGCTCCTCTCCCTCACTGCTCTCAGACACTCTCAAGAGTTTGAAATCGTTCCATGCAAAGGCTGCACTTTATTCGTCTGGAGTTTGGCTTAAATCAAAGCGCAAGACGTCGAGCAATCAAACCGGCGTCTCTCAGCGGTGGCTAAATCTCTGCGAGAGCCGGGACTTTGCCACACTTCTGTGACCAAAAGCAAAACCACATGGAGGAGCTGGCATGAGGTCTGACTCGAAGAGTCCAGAAATGAATCAGGGCATAAAATAAATTACTGGATTCCAAGCATCTTAAATCTAACCTCAAATCACCACAGAAGATCCCACACCATCACAAAAACTAAGATGTTTCACCTGGTAGCCTATGGTCTTGGAACGACACCATTCAAGGAGAATCTGCTTGATGCTGCTGGCGGTCGACACACCAAAACTCTGAGAGCGCTTGAGCCCTGCTGGTTTAGGACGACTGCGCACAAGGGACACAAAAAATAAAGACGCATAAGAGAGAGATGTCCAAGTACAGAAGTTTCAAAGACAAACCATCACAGATCTGCTTTGTACTCACCTGTGACTGACTTCAGAGTCTAATCTCTCGAATATAGATCTCCGAGCCTGAGCGCCGATGTTACGGGGGAGAGTCTGTGACCTCACCAGCTCCCGCCTCCTCTCTCCTACCTGACCGCAGTTGTTGTTTTTGTCTTCGTCTCTGCAAGATGCATTGAAGTCACATCAAGTAACACAATTGTCATTTGTCCTCAGAGTTTTTGCTTCACCACAACTCACCTGTCATTGTGCTGCAGCCCGGAGTAGGTCACAGACTTAGAAGGAGCTGAGTTTGCCTTGTCTGGTGAAGAGATCCATCAAACAGAAAATCAGCTCTGGCGCTTTTTAGTGCATGGTAAAGGTGCAGAATGTAACTCTTCTAAAAATATATGTTTGTAACTGTCACCATATTGTTAAATAATAATGTGAGACTGATAGTCTGTGAAAAGATCGAACTCCTCCATCTCCTCCCTAGCCTTAGTATTCGAGACAGACTCTGCTGAAAGAAGAAACTGTGTAGTAGCAGAGAGCAAGAGGAGGGACGGGGATGATTGGCAGCGCTAAGACCCGCCTCCTGGCTCTGATTGGTTGCTTCTACTTAGCTCTGGGAGAAGGTAGAGGAGCTCGATTATCAATCACATACAATAGAGACAAATTAACAAATATGTAAGAAGATATATTTTCATAAATGTTTATAAACACTGTTAACCACTCACCCTGGTGATGTGGAGATCCCAGAGTTCGGACAGGTGTGGGGGTCCACGTCTTGACAATCGGTGCTGGCAGCAGGGAGGCCAAAGTCATTTTGGGTCAGAAGATTTTTCAACAGGATATTCAAAGCGTGTTTAATCTCACACACCTGGTTGAAGAGCAGAACTCTCTGCCGGCTGTGGACGAGAGACGCTGGGTGAAGCTTCGGAGGATGGGGAGGACATGGAACCGACAGGGCTGCTGGGAGAATTGGTGGAAGCCTTGATTTCAGCTGTCTTGGTTGTGGCTGTGATGGGAAGGTGGGGCATCCGCAACGTGACGGGCGCCGCGTGTTCAAGAGGGTCGTCTGCTGGCGGGGAGACCTTTCCCTGCACCAACACCGAATGCTCTGTTGGAAGAAGATAACGGGTTAGATTAGACTCAAAGCTCACTAAATCATCAAATACTGATAATTCAACCTGCTATGCACACTAGGAGAAGCAAAAAATATATATTTACTCAGTAAGTTTTCTTTAGAGGGGCAGTGTTATGTATTTTATAGCACAATCAAGTTACGACGTTACCTTCAGTTGTTAGAAAAATGCTACCACTGCAAAATGATCAGTTCTTTGATTTTACATTGTTCTTTTATTCTATGAATTACTGACGACATGTCTCTAAAAATCCAAGCAAAAATTTAGTATTTATTTGCAGAAAATGAGAAATGGTCAAAATAGCAAAAAAAAAAAGATGCAACCCTTTCAGAAAGCAAAGAAAACTCATTCATGTTCATTTAGAAACAATAATACTAATGTTTTAACTCAGGAAGAGTTCAGAAATCAATGTTTGCTGTAATAACCAGGAGGTTTTCAATGTGGTCCAGTGCAGTGAACGATTCATTTTTTCCAGACCTGTATATCAAACATAACGTAAAAGAAGGTTGATCTCACAATTTAATGCATGTAAATTGGGGCTCTGTCTCTTTAAGAAGTTCCTGCTCTTTCCGACACCCCACCTTCACCACTTCATCACAGCAGTGCTCCTCCTTGATGCCGTTTACAACCGTAGGAGCGTTGAACTGAGAAGCAGTTTGTATGATAAATTCACCCGACTCAAAGTTCCTCTCAAAGCATCAAAAACAAACTTCAGGTATATCTTTTGACATGATGTAAAGCACAAACAATGACTACATCCTCATACAATCCACTTCAGCAGGATTAGGGGTCATTAATGTCCGACTATCAAAGTATTTCATAACAGATTAAAGGTGATGACATCTTTACAACTCCTCCCAATAAAGAACAGGTAGAAGCAGCAAACCAACTCATAAATAATCCAGAATAATTACCTCACTGGATACATTTCACAACTGTAATGACAGAAGAAACCCTCCTTCATCCGTCATGTAGAACCAAGCAGTTCTTTAATGTGACGTCCGTGTTGGACATTTAATCACCTGATGCGTTAGCATGTCCGTTCTCCTGTCCAGCGTGTGCAGGCACTGGGTCGACTTCTATTGGCTCTTCCCGCTCGATGCTCTGAAACACACATGGAGTTATGATTAGGAACACACAAGCAGCCTTTCATTGATTTAAATAGGATATGAAGTCATGTTTGACCCTCGGTGATCGGAGGTGGAGTTGTTTTTCCACAGCGGGGAGCAACAAGCTGGAACACAAAGTTGGAAAGCCACTAACTCCAGAGCCAAGACACTTAATCCTGCATCGACCACAAGGAATGATGTTGTGTTTACAGCACTCACAGCTAAATTAGGCGCTGGATCAGCGTTGGATCAGACAGAACAGAAGAAACGAATAAAGCGGCACATCTCGGGATATCAAAGAAGGTGTTTTACAGGAAAGCTCCATGGTGTTCTGTTGTGTTTCAACCTCCACCTCTCCAGATAAGACCCGAGAAGATTAAAGTCAGGCAACACCATCTCTGATGTCCTGCTGAGAGACCAACATTTTATAGCAAAAATTAAGTTTGGATTTTATCTCTTTCCTCTTTCTACTCAAAACGTTCGGCTAAAAAACATCTATCACAATCCAGAGGAGACGCTTCAGTCTCAAACACGGTACACACACAGAGCTGCTGATTCACAGAGGGATGAGCCGTCACTTTCCATGCAGTCCTGTCACAGATACACAGAGCTTAGAGTGTTGATAACCAGCTCATCTAGTACAGAACAACACCACTGAGGTCAAGAGTGTGCTGGTGATAGCAGCACACGTTTCTTTAAGCTCAGCTCCAAAACAGAAACCACTTAGTACATTTGTTGGATCACAGCATAACAAATCCAGAATCAGGAGGCCAGCTCTTCCTTCTGCAGCCAGAAGGGAGAGCCTCTGGCTGCAGAAGCTCTTCAGCCAGAGAAGCTGGTTTCTTGAGAATTATCATGGAAATTTACACAGAATCAACAAATCCCTGCACTTTTTTTGCACTAATAATTGGGAGTTTATTGCAGATTTTTCTCATAATTTGTCAAAAACTTACTGACTTGTACCAAACTGCCTCAGCCTTAACTGATGACATATTATAGTCCATGATCTACACAGCGAGTAATTAAAAGTTGCATTTACCATCATAAACAAGCACAAATATAGCAAATATTTCCAAATTAGTAACACAAACACTTTGAATTTTATAGAAAAACTCACAAAACATATCACAAAATCCTGAAGGGACAGAAAAGATGCTCAATAATAATATTTAATTTTAAGAATTAACTGATATTTTAAGAGTTTGTGAACAGGTTTTATCAATACGTTCTGGCACAACCGGCCCTTGAAGAGCGTACATGATCTTGATTTGGCCCAAAACAAAAATGAGTTTGACCTCACTGAACAGCTCAGCACTGAAATACATTAAAGCTCTACTACCTTTGTACCAACCTTCCAGACCTCCCAGGTCTTCTTGACCTTCTTGACCAGGTCTGAGCACCAACTCCTCAGACATGTAAAGTTAAAGACTAAAAATCAGACCTACATTTGGGGCCAATTCAATACTTTTAGACCTAACTATTCATCATGAAAATAAAATGACAACAGCAGCTCCTCTGCCCACATGGAAAAATTTAACATTCGGCTCATGGTGTGAGAAACTTGAGGAAATTGCTCCTAGTGTAAATGTGCGTCTCTTTGGTTTATCTCATCATACAGGAATGCTGGTAGGTCATGAGTGTTAAAATAACGCAAGAAAAGACGCTGTGTGTGGTTCTGTGCGCATACACTGGTGGTGAGAGGTTTCATAAAGTGCAGTGAGCCCACTTAATGAGGGGAAAGGAGCACATTTCTGCAGACTATACTGGATATGCAAAGGAAAAGTGCAGTGGAGTCATTTTATGCTGCAAGATTGGAAATAATCTAAAGGGGCAGAGAGCTGGAATCGCGAGGTGGAAACAGCTGGCTGTCCAGGGAGACAAATTGTTGCGTGGCTTTGGGACTGGGAGCTCCCTCAGCTGAAACACTCAGATGCCAGCCGTTGTTTTTGGTTCAGAGGGAGGAAACATGATAGCCGACACACTAAGGTTATGTAAACTCTCTGGTATCTCAAGGTCCAGCTTGCTGGCAGAACACACTGACTTTTGCTTTGTTCTTCATACAACAACTCCACAACGGTCAAGGCTGAGCAGAAGGTGAAGGACATCCAGCGCTCATTATGAAAGCAGTTGTTTAAAGGTGCGTGACACATTAGCAGAATTACTTTAAATAAAGCTGGTCTACTTTGGAACATCTGAAGAAATCTTTTTTAATGGTTCCAGGTTTTATTAATCAACTGAATGTCTGCTTAGCGTGTTTTAAACCTTAAAGGTCTGAACCATTCCTTAGTAACGATTGGACTCCAGCTGTGTGAACGTCAATGTACATTCAGGTGGGAATTATAAAAAGGAATTTCATTTTCTTCCAACCATGAAGGCCAGGAAATAATCAAAGAGATGCTCTTAAAGGTCGATGCTGAGGTTAGCAGCTGCGTCACATTTCTACAGTGAAAACGTGACATGTAACCTGTGCAGACACTGAAACCCAAGATAAATATGCAACTGCTTCACACTAGGGTTGATTGCGAAGAGGGAAAATAGATATTTAAGATGTGTTTCAGACATTATTTGTGTGATTTTAATGAGAATCTATATAATCTAATCCATGTTATAATTTTTCATCGCAAATTCTACTTTTAAGAATTTATTCCAGATAAAAACACTCAAAGTTACAGAATTGGGCTTTAAAGTTTCTCATATTATGTCATATAATTACCAAAACCTTTAAGGATCTGAAAAGTTTTGCATTTCTGTATGTAATATGTTCTCAGTATAAATGCAGCTGTCCTGTGAAGGCCTCACAAGTTAGTTAGAAGACATTGGTGAACAATCATGAAGACCAAGTTGGACAAAATAATATCTGTGAGCCGTGAGATCCATCTAATAGTAAGTAGAATTAAATTTGCAACTTCAAATTTAATTTTGACTTTTTTTTACTTTCCTCTTAGTAAGGAGGAAATGGGATGCAGTGTGGCAAGATGGTACAGAGATAGGAAACATATGATGGACTCAGGGGAAACATGTTTTTTTTAGTTCATTTTCAACCTAATCTTAATTTTGTTATTTTTAAACGTGGACCTAACATTATCAAGGTGCAGAGGGAATACTCCACCCGCCTAGTCTGACCTTCTAAAAGCTCAGACATTTCTGTAATATGTAGAATATAAACCCACATATGCAAAGTTCACCTTCTATTACAGACTCATACCTGTTTTAGAGACGCAACAGAATAAGATCCCTTTTTCTGTATTTGCAAAGCAACAAATCAACTTCTATCTGAATTTGCGTCACACGTGTATTAATAGGAAATTGTAAAACATGCAAACAAGATACAGACAGACAGAAAGTGGGTCTAAGAAAAGCCCAGCATATAAGAGCAGGAACAGGAAAAGACAGAAGGGGAAAGAAGGAAGTTCAATTATGCAAAAATTGAAAATTAAAAACATGGTGTATTATGATGCTCAAAGCTTTTTGATATCAGGTGTTATTAAAGTTTATTATATAATTATTCAAATACTGCTGTCTACTACTGGTCTGTCTGTTGTGATGTGCTGTTATTATGTTTCTCTGATTTCCATTATTTTGTATTTTATGGTTCTCTGTCTAACATTTATGTCCCCATAACATCCCTGGACGTCATTAGAAACCAAATATAAAGAACAAAGCTTCGAGTAAATGGTTGTAAAAATCTCTTATGTAGATTCTTTACGTCTAGATAGACGGAAATATTTTGAGCCTTTATTTCCTTAAATCGAAAATTATTCTAAAGTAAAATAAGTAGTAACTTAACTTGATATTGTGAGTAAAATAATAGAGAATTATGTGCTGTTTAACTAGCACATAATTGTTTCTTGTGAAATAATTATTTGGCTTAAATTGCAGCATTAAGTTAAAACTCACAATTCAAGATGAATGAACTTAAAAGAAAAAACGACGTTTAGACAACTTGTCTCTTCATGAACTTTAATTTCCGAGTTAAAACCAAAACAATTTTCTTGTTGACTTGAATTGCATTTTGAAGGTAGCAGGTGGACTTTCATTTTCAAGTTGAACCAAATTTTTTACAGTGTACTATGCATCCCGGCTACTGTGAAGCTATGAGAGGAAACCTTTGGTGACCAAGGACTGGTGTGGCATAGTTTCCTGTTGGGGAGGTGGAATCCTCTCAGAGGAAGAGAAACTCATTAAAACCACCTGTTCCTCAAGAACATTCACGCAGCCTGCAATTTGTCTCCAGGAATGATCTCAGGGAATCCTGTTCTGGGTCAGGAGTGGAAAGAAACAATTACAATCTTTGAAGTGAGCAAATATAAAACGGTAATTGCAGGTGAGAGTCACTGTACAGAGAACATCGTGCCTTATAAACAAGTTATGACTTCAGACATTTCTTTGGAAATTACCACTTAAAAAGAAGTGGTGAAAGCTGGATTTCTGCTTTTTTTTTTTTTCTTTCTTTTAGTTTGGACAGAAGCCAACAACATCTTGGTTCTCACTGGAAAATGAATTAAAAAACAACAACAAAGAAAAAGGCGGTAGGGCGACTCGGTGCTAGATGCACAGCCAGCCAAGTACTTTTATAAATGCATTTCAGATTTACAGGGCAGTTCAACCTCTCTAGAGCTTAAGTGGTAAAATATATTGGCTAACACTTCATAAAATGCCATGCTGTACATCCACTCCCAATCTGTTGTTGATTTAGTCTGATTTATTTTTTTTTTCTTCAAGCGTTTTTGTGACGCTTGAAGAAAAATAAGGCTTAGATAAATTTGTCCTTATGACAGAAGGGGAAAAAAGACAAATTTTCTCTCTACATGCATTTGCAATAAGCAGAAACTCCATTTGTCAGCAACAAGGTAACATATTTCTGTTGTGTTGATAGTGCTTTTTAAAATATTTAACTATACTGTTAAATCAGAACTGATTCCACCTATAATTCTTAATAAAATTCAAATACATGGCATTTTGTTCCTGTATGTTATTCTTTGCCGTGCTTATTCTCTAAAATACGCTATTTTAGTCAAGTACACTTCTTTATTAATTAAAGAAGTTAATTCTTTTCTAATTAAAGAAGTAAATCAGGACAATTAAAACCAAAATATTTTACCAAATTTGCTAAGCTACACAAAAAAAAATCTAATTTATTTTTTTTTTTTCATTTTAATTTTTTTCTGTATGGTCATTCATGCTACTAAGCAGATCTTAAATGCGACTGCAGTCAGACTTTTGTGTGAACGGTTCATCAACCAAAAGAAATCTGCATGCGCAGAAGATTCTTATCATTAGATATTGATAATTGTTGATGATGATGATAATCATCGATTTGTTTTTTGTTTTAAATATCTGAAATCAAAACTGGTCGAATGACCTTTTCTGTTTTATCCACAATGTTTTTATTTTTAAATACGGTGGAGAAACTTTAAAACAGTGCTGCACAAGTTACTGAGCAGGTTGTTGCTAGGGAACCAAAAACTGAGTGAGTTGCTAGGTAACTAGGTTAGTTGATGCCACTAACTTTGCTTAGCTCTCTATGGGTGCGTTCACACTGCAGCCTGAAGTGACCCATTTCCGATTTTTTTGATGTAATGCAACCTGTATCCGATCTTTTCACGGCAGTGTGAACAGCACAGGTCGGATTCTTTTTCGAATGTGACCCATATCCGATTCAAATGCAACTTAACGTTCAGGTCGCCTTCATCCAAACTGAACGTCACCGATTCTCAACAAATCTCACTATTCTGCGTCCTGATGCGGGCAAGCGGGAAGAAAAACAACAACCATGACGGACAATATGAGGATTAGGTTGTTAATGTGCTGCTCTGGCCGGACAACAACTTCAAATATGTAAGCTAAGCTCCACCGTTAGCCTCCATGTTTACTTCCGCAAACACTGAGCTCTTCTTCTTTTTATGGCGGTTGGCAGAACACTGACGCTATTGCGCCCTCTACTGCGCATGCGGGACACTTTCAGGTCGTTTGCCCGTTTACAGTGCAGAACGCATACAGGTCGCATTTACTGGCAGTGTGAACGGCACCGGTAAAAAAAAATCGGAATTGCCAAAAAATTGGGTCACTTTAGGCTGCAGTGTGAACGCACCCTATGAGAGGCTGAGTAACTAAAGCTTTTAATCTGCCTACATCTCCCAGAATGAATACTTTATATATTGAATATTCTATAAGCTGTATTATCTATTGATATTGATCACGTATCTATCAAAATATTTATAGATTTACTTGTTCAGCTCTATGTAAATGTAGGTGTTATGTCACTGCCATCTTTTTGTATGTAAAGTCAAAAACCTTCTTCCCAACCACCAACCTTTTCACAATGTGCACCCACCTCCCACAACACATTTTCCTCAAAGTACCCTCTGGGCATGACTCCAAAACACTGCAGCTGGAGAACAAGGAAATGAAATCCAAGAGTTCCCAGGGTGGATTATCTGACGTTGTCAAGGAGGCGACCTTAAAATCTATCATCTCCTCAAACTGAGTGCCAGTAAGTCTCCCTGGTCCTGCAGGGGCAGTGAGGTTGCGCTGTCCCACTGGTCGGTCACTTATTATTAACCTGTTTCCACAGAGATGATGACGGGAACATGGCCTATTGTCTGGAAGTCATTAAGAGAGCCAGGGGTAGCCAGGGAGTGGTTGCATACCTCTGTTAAACCCCCAACATGTACACACACAAACCCTGGTTACAACGGTGCTCCACTTTAACTTCTACTCATCTTTTTCATGTCATTACACATCCATTTTAAAATCTAATAATGTGCTTTACTGGAAAAGGTATTTAAAAAAAGACCCTGATAAGCAGCTTGAGCTGCCAAACCAAACTGGCCAAGTGGAGCCGTGAGATAACTTAATAGTACGCGGTGAAGTGATGCACATTCAGATCAGGTTGGGATCACAGATGGGCTCACACTGTTTGCGCAAGTCTCCATTATGAGTCATAAAACTATATTTTCTGCCTCACTCGTGACTGTAATGACAACCACCAAGCAGATAGATTCCAGGAATTGGTCTCAGAGCTTTTCTTGCTCTGAGGGGGAGCAGCGCTGGGGGAGGGGGTTTGGAAGTGAGTCCTGGGCCACAGAGCGTACGGAGGAATGGAGGTCAGATTAGGATTTGTTTGTCATAGTTATCAGAAACAGACGGAAAACTTTCAGATACCTGTTTCATGGAAATAAGCCCCACTGTACCCACCTGCATCTACTTTCCTTCACTTTATCTCCTAGGAAAGTTTTACTTCATCTAGCTTTTACATCTCTCCTTTTTTATGAGCATATCTTTTGCAGAACAGATAACCCAGATAACTACAAGGAAGTACTTTTGGTTTTCAGTAGTGCCAAGACTTTAATTAATTAGATCATTTAAAAAATTTAAGTGCAATTAATCACGAGCCGGAACCTTGGTTTCTTGTTTCTGGTACGCCCTTTAAATTTGAAGCACAAGCGACATCTGCAAAATAAAGCATTGGATGATGAAGCTGCTTCTCTTAGTCCACCTCAGTCTCATTTTTGCTTCAAAAGATCATCTGATGAGACGTTGGAAAAGACTTGTGTGGAAGTTGTGCAAAAAATGAGCTTGTCACCAAAAATACCATCACAGTGCAAAACATGTTGCAGCAAGCACAGATGTCCCCAATACTAATGTCAGCGTTCAGTCCACATTCTGAACAAGTATTTTTCAAAGGAAGTTACATGAGAGATCAGGTTTTCCTGAAACAATTCAAAGCTGAAGGATTATAACAGCACTTTACACTAATATGATGGTTGAATAACCTGAATAACATATTAAAAACAATTATCTTTGCTGTTTTGCTGCTACATCATTCAATACTTTGGCAGCCAAAAAGGTTTTTGAATTGAAAATGTGTATTTTGTTTGTTGATATATGAATTTTGATTTAAAAAAAAAACATATCTTGTTTATTTTCCTAGAAAGTAAAGTTTGTTTTGGAGAAGAACAAAAGCACAATTGAGCAATTGATCAAAAATGTTAATTCTCAGATACAAATGTGAAAGCCAAGCGGACTGAAGCCCGCTCCAAAAGCAGGAAGCAGAATGTAGCACATGACTTCCTGGGTAAATACAAATAAAAACAAATGGAGAAATGGAGAAATGGCTCAAAGACAAAAGAGGAATCATACAACTGCTAAAACTGCCACAGGTTTTTCTAAGGGTTTGGTTCATTTCACACAACACAATGTGAAAGCAAACCAAACCAGCTGGAAATGAAACAAATGTTACCATTTTGCTCTCCAATCGAACCAAGTCCACTGGACTGTCATGTGTGAGAACAGCCTAAAAGCCTCCGTGCAAACGAGTAAGAGTGGTGTAATTCAGTTTGGATAATGATCACGACACTGAATTTCTCCAAAAACACAATCTGTTCATCAACCTGATATCATAACCCGACTAATCTAAAACAGCAAAGAGGAAAAAGTGCTGCAGCGGCCTGGTGCTCACATGAGCACATGTAAAGGTTAAGGCAGAGATAACATCAGGTTTGCGTTGAGTAATGTTTCTGGAAGGTGGAAGTGATGGCTGCCGAGCTCTGGTTGCTGAGACAAACGTTAACATTTATGCTGACTTTGTGCAATTTGGGAGCTTAAAACTCAAATAAACTTCTAACGTCACCATGAGATTACGCTAAGATCCTTTTGCGAGTATGTGTAATGTTTCTTGCAGAGATTAGACAAAGCTTGAGAAAACAGTCAGCTTCAGGCTTTCAGGAGAGGTAGTGAAAGTGCAGATGTTCATCAGAATTAGAACCACATTTCCCATAAATCTGGCTGCTTGCTGCTCGAGTCTTTTGAAAATGCTTTAGCCTTTCATTCCTTCCTCTGTCTGCCACCCCCAATAATAGCCTTCACTGAATTTTGTAGCAGACGGCTGACAGAGAGAAGGCCACAAAGTGTGCCTGGTGATTTACCTGTGTTTAATTTGCTGCTTTTGTGCTGCAGAGTGAAAGCTTGTTTGACTTTACAGCCTTTAGCATCTACAAATGTTCCTAAACTCTTCTGAAGAGCCCCCAATGTGTGACGTGAGCGGTGCACTGAGCCATAAATCAAGACTCTCAGTGTTGATGTTCAGCGTAAGTCGGCCCTCTGACCTGCCACATCTAATCTGCTCTGTACATCTACTAATTAACACAAGCAGCAGCGTCGGAATGTGCCCAGTGCACTGCGGTCTTTATTTGTAAAGGTGTGGTTGCAGAAAATATTTGAAGGGGAAGAAGGATGAAACCGAAATCTTCTGCAGTATGGCAAAAGTATTCATACCCCTTAAGCATTTTGTTTGCTTTGATCTTCGATGTATTTTCTGAGGATTATATCCAATGAAACAACACAATGTTGTGCAAAGAAGAAAGGTGAAAGAAACATGAACATGCATTTCCCAGTAACAGTTCAATTTTATAGCACAATCAAGTAGCTATGTTATTACAAAATTGTGTTATTATAAAAACGCCGCTTGTATGAAACATGACTTCAAGGAAATCTGACTTCAGAATCTGATGTCTTGAAACTGGGTATCTGTCTCTTTAAGAAGCTCCTGCTCTTTCCGACGCTCTGCCTTCAGGACTTGGAAATGAAATCAAATCAAGTATTTTGATAACAAATTATTAAGAAACCTATCAGAAAACTCTTATTTAATGATATATATTTTCATGTAATATAAAGTTTTTTTTGTAAATGTTTTTGTAAGAAAAGGCACATTTTGTTGATCATGACTGATTTGTAAAAGCTTTAAAGGGGGAGATAAATTTGTTTAGGTCGTGGCAGATGGTGACTTGTACTGAGCCAGAAGGTTTTTCCTCTCCACTGTCGTTGCATGCATGTTTGGTATGAGGAATTACTGTAAAGTTAACAACACAACGCAAGTGATTTACTGCCACTTCGTCACGCCAGGAGTCAATGACTTGATGAAAGTCATTGACTTGATGCAATTCATTGACTCCTGGTATTTGTGGGTTTCCATAAATAGAAAAAAAAAGCGTAACTAATTTGAATAATTAACTGAGCTTGCTCTCTTGTTTGACAGCTTGGATCAGTTGGAATGTATGTGGCTGAACTGAAGCTACGTTTTGCAAGGTGAATTGAGAAGAAACTGGTTATGAATTGGCGCTACACAAACTGAAATGAATCAAAAGAATCAATGAAAGATGAGTTGATTAAATGAGACAAAGAAGAGCTGGGGTGGAGATCTGCAGGAGGAGGAGGCAGACAAACGCGCTCTACTCTGAGGCGTCTGAGCTGACTGAGAGGAAACAGCTGATTGACAGGTTCGTCATGTACTGAGGAATGGGCCGAGGTTGGCTGTGGGACAACCCGAATAAAACAACTGAATTCAGATTATCTTCTCTTTTTTTTAAATGGCAAGGTAAGAAACGAGGAGCTTTTGCTTCCAGAAGATATTTGTTGATGTGAGATAAGGATTGTAGTCGAGAACAAGAATGTAAGGAGTGATGAGGAGGAGGAGGGTCCATGTTGTAATCCCTCCACACGCCACATACTCTCAATGAAGCACGAGAACGCACACAATGGTCCGCTGGGCCAGCTGCACTGGCAACAGTGGAGTTGTCTGCAGAAATGTTTTATGTGTGCTGCAGATTGTGAAGCGTGGAACGGGTTCAGAAACAGAAACAGAGGAAGAGGAAGCTGGGGGACAGGTTTTAGATCTTTGTCCTCGTTCTGACCTCAGCCTAATTCTTGCTCCAGAGAACCATCAGAGGATGCTAAAGCTGCTTCCCATCAGAACCCCAGACCTTCCAGATGGAAGCGCACAAATACAATCACAATCTCACAGATGGCTGGGTTTTCATACAAGAATTTTTATGTGAATTCTGCTGTAGAGAATTAGAAACATGCAGCAAACTGTGAAAACGTTTCACAAGAACCTGTTGAAGAAAAACTAAATAACATGCCGTATATCCTGGGCTTCAAAGGAAAGGCTTCATTTATCGTAGAAAGTGATCAGCAGTCACACGGGTGCGTGGCGCAGGTGTGCAGTACTGAAAGGAGCTGGAATCGCCCGCGTGTACGTGTGTGTGTGTGTGTGTGGCTTTTTACGATAACTTGGCAAGTCACCATGACGCTGTACGGTAACAGCTGGAGAGCAGGCTGCAGGACAGACACGCCTCTGCACATCTCCAACTTCCAGCTTTTTACTGTATCTGTTAGGAAAAGGCCTCCATGTTATGTCAACAGACCTGTTTGAACAGCGAGCTGAACTTTATGAACTGGATCTACCTCATCTCTCGCTGGCAGGCAGACGAGGACGTGGCGCGGAGAGCCAGGGGTAATTAGGGTTTTAAATACAAAGGTACTAATTTTACAACAAAAAAATTAAGTACGACAGTGAAGTCGTACTGGCTGACCTTTGTCCGCAGATGTAACGCAGCAGAATACATCTGAAGTGTGATGTTGTGTGTTGTGCCAAGTTGACAACAGGGGATCTCCCACAACAGAGACACACAGAAACAAAGGTGGCCTTGTGTCGATTTGGCTCCCATCACCTGATTTCACAGAAGATAACATTCCTCGGCGCTATCTGCCGCATACTTTGGAAATTACAGAGACAAGAGGGAGCATCCATTTGCAAATTATTTTTGTGTGTATTATTTGTTGTATATTTTGGATACAAGCTTGTGTCGTCTGTAGTGTGAATGCAGAATGAGTTAAAGGAGCTACAACTATATGTTGAAGTGCCTTGACCTTTTTTAGAGTGACACTAAGTCTGGGGGTTTAATGCATTATCGTTCATCATAATACATTTCATAGCATGATAAGAATTTTATCGTTGTCACAATAAATTCAAATGAATGATGCGTAACTCTCCTAAAACTGTCCCTTTTGTCAGGATTGTTAGTTTTACAATTTTGTCCACTGTTTGTTCAATGAGAGTATCAATAAACAGCAATTAATTTGCAGCTTATTGGTTCAAATCACATTTCTTTTTGTGACTGATGTCCTTAAGAAACATCTTAAATAGATATGTTTTTAAAGAGCAGTATTTGTGTTTGTGAGGCTGTGACTGCTGTACAATATAATTACCTAAAAAGAAAAGTATCTCTTTTATTAACACAATATTACCACAAAATATTGAGATAAAACTTTAAGTCCATATCGCAAACACCTAAGTGACACAATTTGGCAAATAAAAATATGAGTCTCTTCTAATCTGAAACTCCTAAAGTAATTCAGTGCAACCAGTTGCCTTCAGAGCCTATGTGGTAAAATCTGTCTGTAATTTAATCTGAGTGTAAATCCAGCTGCAGAGCAAACAGCATCAAGAAACATAGCTGAGAGGTCAGGGATGAAGGTGTGGTGGTTTTAAAACAACATAACAAGCTTTGAACTCCTCACAAAGTTCTGTGTCAATCCATCATCAGGAAATAAACAGCAAACCTACCAAGACATGTCCATCTACCTGAACTGACAGGCAGAGCAGGAAGAGTGTTATGGCAACAGATCCAGGCTCTGTGTCATTCGTCAAGCATTCTTGAAAACGCAAAGGATTCATGCAAAATCATGAATTTAACTAAAAATACAAAAAAAATGAAGACCCAAAGTCTCTCATTACAATCCATTTTCCTTATTTCCAACAAACACACACAGTCAAAAACTCTTTTGGTCCATGCTGCTGCAATCCTTCTGCAGTCTCTGTGTTTTTCTGACCTACATTCGACTCAACAGGAAGTAACTTTCAAAATAAAACTGGAAATTCACAGCAAAGTTAACCTTAACTGATATTAATTGTACATCCTGAGCATGGCAACAAATCTAAGGCAAAAAGGACTTACACAAAATATATAATGTGAATAATCTTTGTCTCTTATCTTTCTCAGATAAGAGAAGGAGCCAAGAGGCCCATGTTATCTCTAGACAATTATCAACTACACCTTGATGCTTTAACATCACCCTGATCACATTATCCCCACTAAGGAATATTGTAGTAGCAACATCATTCCAAGCTACACTATGAATGTTTTCCTTCAGCAGGGACAGAAAAGCCGGTCAGAGTTCATGGACAGATAAATAAAAGCCAGTCCAAGAAGAAGAGCCTTGCAAAAGACTTGGCATTTAGACAGTGAACTTAAACTTGCAGCCAACTGAATGTCGGAATGGTCAAGTCAAAGTCTAGAGCTAAAGTTTTTGAAAATGTTATTCAGGCTCATATGACAAAACTACAAGAATTATTATTTTTTTAAAAAGAATAGCCAGTTTACTGAGTTGACTAAATATCAAAATGCCTTAAGTTTTTTTATTTAACTGTATGGAAACGAGGTGTTAAAACTACCATTTTATGGATCATAAAATAAAACTTACAGTCATGTTCGCCATTGCAAATCCATAAAAGCCTAACAAATACCTTAAAATCACTTGTCTGGCAATAGAATAACTTTGAATAATCCAGCTGTTCCTCAGCTTGTATTTCATCAAAATATTTAGAAACACTGAACATAGTTTCCATTCTGTGATAAACAACTCATATTTCTGATCAGGAGGAAAAACAGCTTGTTCATCATCAACTGATGAAGTGATGAAGAAACCAGGAGATGTTTTTTTTTTTTTTTTTTTTGGTTTGGTTTAAAGCAAATCAAGCCTAGGAAAATAATTTAAAAGCAGAATAAAAGAAAAATAAATGATAGGACTTTGAGAGACTTTCAGATGAGTCTAATTCCAGAGCATCTCAGAACGACAGTGAAGCTCTTTCTGATAGTAACTCCAAACCACACAGCAATAAAGCTCTGACTGGAGCTTTTGGTCATCACTGATGTTGTGAAGAACTATGATCTAATGCAGACTTGGATCATAAAAAAAAAAAAACTTTTAGATTGTGCTAGTATCAAGAGAAAAATCAGCCAGAAGAAGAATTTGCTGGTTTTTAGTTTCATTCATCCGTTCTTCTTAGAATGAATCAGTGGATTTAAGAATGATCCACTGAAAACCAGAGAAATTTTAGTTTGAATCCAGAACCATGCCATTACTAATGCTTAAATAGGGAGTATTATGTGTTTCCGCGTACCATCTTATATCACTATATAGCAACTATATTACATTCAGTTGTTATAAAAATGCTGTATATATTAAACAGGACATAAACGAAATTTGACTTCACAATTTGATGCCTTGAAATTGGGTCTCTGTCTCTTTAAGAAGCTTCTACTTTTTCTGACACTCCCGTTTTTGGCACGCCATGACATGTTGAATGGTGAGTTCAGCAAACTCACACCTTCACCAGGTGTTTGCTAATTGCTGCTGCCACTAGTCTGTAGGAGCAGAGAGGCTGAGGCACGGAGACACTAGTAGTTAGTATTAAGGCACCCTTGAATGGCCGCCGCAGAGATACAGAGATTCCTCAAACATGCACGAAAGAGTCAAGTCAACACCCCAGGTAAGTTTTTGATGAGGTAATAACATTACAACATGATGTAAAGCTCAAAAATGTAGATTTTGCATAATACCTCCCTTTAAAACAACCACTGGTTCAGGCAGGTCAAACCCAACAATGACTAACCAGGGCCTGCATTTCACAACGTTGATTTCAGATATTTGTTTCAGGTCTGAAAAACCCCTCAACCGCACTAACCTCACCTCCCAAGAGCCTGCTCGGCTCATATTACTGCACTTCATAAATCCTTAAGGATCCTGGCAGAACGCTATTGTGCAACCACAACGACACAGCCAGTGTCTCCTATGACACATCCACACAGCCACAACGCAAGAGGGCTTCAGTCAAACCACCAGCATGTGGTAAAGTTTCTCTTCACCACATGCTGAAGCATCCCCTTCTGCTTTTGTATCTTAACTTTCCATCTATTGTTACACAAAGTGTTTGGCATTTAAATGTAAGGTAGAGGTTCAGAATAATTACCGGCTAAAGGGGCATAGACTAAAAACATTTGCATCGACGAGGGTCTTTAAAAGTTGAAGTCTCAGCTGTTTGGGAGATATAAGGCAATGACGGCACAGAATAATCCTGACATGATGTGAAAGATGCTAGAATAGTTCACAAAGATGTGTGTATATTGGCTCAAGCTCATATGCACTAAACAGTATGTATAGAGCAGCCTAGTCAACAGAAATATGAGAAATCTAAAAGCAGTGAAAACAACAAAAAACTACACATTTATCTGCAAAATACTAACATTAAGAAGAAAAGCGCCAACTAAAGCCAAAACACTAAGCATCTCTGAAACCGTAGGCCACATAGAAATGCTACATCTAAGTGTTATATAAATGGTGGTAAAAATATGGTGATTAAAAATGTTGAATATTTTTTAAAACATTCTGAGAAATAAGCTAAGAGATAAACAAATTGTCCAAATAGGCTAGAAAAAGATTAAAAGATTATAGCTAAAGCCAAATGATTAGCAACCCACAATGAATCCTGGGAACATATTGAAGAAGGTGCAAACAACTGTCAACATGATGCATGATTTGTGTGACACGAAGTAGGAATTAAAGGTAAAAAGTGTTTCAAATAAACAGGAAGCCATTTTTGAACGCCATCACATGCATGACTCATCATCCATGATGGAAAACATATTTTGCTTCCTCCGGTAAAGCCACTTACAGAATTATGTCGAGTTGTATGTTTTCATAAGCAACATACTTTAAATTTGGAGTGAGTAGAGAGAAGTAGGCAGCATGAATGATATAATGGTGGTCCATAAAATAAAGATGCAGACTTGGTGGTGGATGCTTAATTTACCCCACATTATAGCACAGCTTAAAGCCAAGACATAAAAGAACTGAACTCTAATTATTGTAAGTACCTAATTGAACTTAGTTAAAGTTATGCACGTCATTAACGATCATTTTCAAGACCACATAGTTCTAGTTTCCATCAGTATTATTTAGAAGCAGAACCTGGAAGGCGGATGTTGCATCAATTAAAATTAATATTTAGCTTAGCGGAAACAAAGAACGTCACTGATCAGCTGCTATTTTCCACTTCCAACAAACCGGAAAGACTACTCTAAGGCACCAGCTACCAGATTATTGTTTTGTTCTGTCAGCAGCACCTGATAATGGCTCAATCACAATGATGTTGCATATTAACTGTTAAAGTACTGAAAGTCACCAATCAATGTATGGAAAAGATAAAAGATGGAGGGAGTTTTTTTTTTTTTTTTTTTTTTTTTAAAAAGAAAATGTCAGTAAAAGTGGCAGTAATTGAAAAGTTGTCTCTTTTATAATAGTTACATAATGTTAAAATATTTTAAAGCGGAAGCATCATGTAAAATGTTGTTGTTCTTTAGCTTTATATTATGCTCCAAAGTTATTCCCTCATCAATAACATGCCTGGAGTGTCGCTTTGATTGGTTCATGCATGAACCAATTGAATTTCTCCTATGGCAGAAATTCAAGGGCGTCTAAATCAGAGATAGTGACTTGCATCTCTGGTTTTATGGACCAAATTGCAAAGTCAAATTTATTTTTTTAAGTTACTTTTAATATATGCAGCATTTTTATAACAACTGAACACTTGATTGTGCTGTAAAATGACACAATGTGGCTAGAAAATACATAGCATCTCCCACTTAAAGGGTCATACAACACAACCAACACAGGAAAAATGTAAAGAGTCTAACTTTGCAGTACTCACGTTGGTCTTGCTGGAAACAGCAAAGGTAGCTCGGCTGGAGAAGCGTGTGATGGAGGGGCTGCTGCTCATCCCTGGGCTCATCATCATGGAGGAGCCTCTGGAGCCAGCAGGAGGACTGCTGGAGCTTGTGGGGGAGGAGGTGAGGTTGGCACGGGTCGATGAAAGGCTTGACGGACTGCTGTAGGACTGCGTTTGGTTTTCCAAAGTGAAGTTCTGGGTGCTGGCTTGGCCTCTTCCGTAGATCACCTCCTTCACATCCTGATGGTTCTCCTGTATGTCGTGCAGCTCGTTCTTGTGACTGTGGTTGTTGGTAGTTATGTTCCGCTCACACTTGAGGCCGTTCAGGAGCTCCACTTGCCTTGTGAGAGCTTCCAGCTGGATCCTGAGCTGACGGTTCTCCTGCTGGAGCTGAAGCACGGCCTGTCCAAGCGGACCGCTCAGGTTGGCGGTCTCATCACAACGCCTCTCTATATCGAGCTTAAAGTTGCTGACCTCTGCATGGATCTCTCTGATTGCATCCTGCAAGGTATTCTCATAACGAGTTAGAGCTGAACACACGGTTTCCCCCTCTGGAGAGGGAGAACGGTGGTGACATAAGTCTTCCATCTGAGCCAAGGTTTGAGCCTGCATCAGCCCAGCTGCTGCTGCTGGTGACAGCTATGGAAAAAAGCCTCACCGTGTTTGAGTTAACGTCTGAGACTGAGCTTACTGGCCCCTGGAGACACTCCTCAGTCAGTCTGCTGAGGGAGTAGGGATTGATGCACACCAGGGTTGAGAGGTGAAACCTAGAAGGATGGGGTGGGGTGGGCCAAAGGTCTGGACTGTGTTATACCCACTCCTCCAGCTCTGTCCTGATATGAGGCTTCCTGACGTCTGTCTTCTTTCTCAAGCTCTGCTTTTCAAGAATCAACGTCTCATACTGCAAAAAGGAGACGAAAGATTAGAACATGCAACATTCATTCAGCAGGAAAACGCTTAGGCAAGTCCTCTAAAATCCCTAAATGATGTCAGTCTAAACGTAAAGAAATACTGAATTCAGTTTAAAGACATTACAAGACAGCGAGAGAATCTCATTAAACATCTCATCAGGCAAAAGAGGTTTTCAATGCTGCAACAAAGCTCTGTGGTGAGGTCATGTTCAGCTGCAGGGAAGCCTACCCCAGCTCCGATCCTGAGGGTTTTTTTGAACAGCTGTGTGAATGTGTCCTGGAGTGTGTTCGCTGAGCTCTGCTGCGCTTTGCCGGCTCTCTCAGGTTGAGCACTCCTCTCTTCTGGCCCGGAGGAGGGAGGAGAAAGGGAGGTATCAGGGAAGAGGGCGTGTCAGAGTGGAGAGCCTCACTGGAAAGAGTAGTAAATGTGACGAGACGAGGGAGAAAGAACAACTTTCTCTCTCTGGTTCTACTTGTCCCTTTCTAGTTACATAAAATAAAATACAAAAGGAATAAAACTTATGCAATGAATAATGAAAGAGGACCCGAAAGTCTTTCGTAATGGCATTAAAATCAAACATTTTGTGTGAATTTGAAGTCAAGTTAAAGCACATTTCAGTGACAAGGCAGTTCAAAGTGATTTCCATGATGAAAACATGATTGTGAAACAAGCAGTAAACATTACATGTATCAAATGCCATCTTCGAAATCATCAATGCACATCAAATATGTTGATGTGCCATTTGCTACTAACTCTAAACAAGAGGGCCTTTACCCTTGATTTAAAGTAGCTCAGAGTTTCAGCTGTTTTGCAGTTTTATGGAAGTTTGTTCCAGATTTGTGGTGCATAGGAGCTGAATACTGCTTCTCCCTGTTTGGTTCAGGTTCTGGGTGTGCAGTGCAGATAAGACCCAGGACAACTAAATGGTCTGGAAGGTCGATACAACAACAACTAATCTTTTAATGTATTTTGGTGCTAAGCCCATCAGTGATTTATAACTAATAAAAGTATTTTAAAGTCTATTCTGAGCTGCGGTGAGTCAGTAAGGACTTTAAAACTGGAGTGATGTGTTCTATCCTCCGGGTTCAATTTATATTTATAGACACTCAATTTATTTAGACAATTATGTGCTTAAAGGTTATGATTGAAAAGAGAGGACCACCACCCTCTACGCGTAATTGGACCCAAAGAGAGCAAACATTCCTCACCAGATGGCAGTGGCGTTTGAGTACCAACGCTACTGACAAACTCCTGCAAATACTTTGACACTGAGCCCTCCTGAAAACTGTCAACAATCTGTGTGTGTGTGCCAGTAAGTGTGTGTTTGCAGGGGGAGGTTGTCTCTGCATGAGTGCATTTATCTCTTTCCTTCAAACACATGGGAGGGGGGGGTTAAGTACAATGCAAGCCAGAGATATTAACTTAATTGGTCAACTGAGGTCCATAAAATGGGTTCTCATTGGCATAATTACTAGAAAAATGTTCTGATCTAGCCCAGTCATTGTCCCTGCCTGCTGTAACGCACCAGCTCAGTTGTGATTACTGGTGCCTCTAAGAGGGGGATGTGTAAATAAAAACAGATTTGGTTTAACTTTCACTCCAGCAGTGAGAATTTTATTGACAGTGGAGATCATGACTATATGCGAGTGAATTTCTTTCTCAAATAATTTGCTTGGTATTATAATTCTGGAGTAAACTGAACCCACTGTGGTGCCTGGCTCAGGAAAAGTTAAAGAAGCCTCATCTATTCCATTTTGTGCAAGTCTTATGCATACAGCAGTTCACAGTCCAGGAAAATACTTTTCTCTAATGGAAATCTCCCCAGTTCTGATGGGGCAGAGAGAGACAGAATTGTCACCAGACTTGGGAAAGAAGTGTGAAATATCATACTTAATGGAAGCTATATTTATCATGATTAGTGGTTTTGTTGCTGGTGAGGTAGACACGGTGGACCCAGGTTTGTAGAGTAAATGATGGTTTGCTGAAGAAGTGAACAGAAATCCAGGCAGCACAGGTGAACAATGAGGCCAAGAACTGAAACATACTGGCAGCATTGGTTACACAACTTGACGACAATGACAACAGAGGACTCCAACCACAATACACAAGGAAGGTAATCAGGGGAGACGAGGGACAGCTGGGGGCAATCAAGGGGTAGACAGGACGGAGACGCAACTGAACACAGAAACCTAAATTAATACAGAGAAAAACCATATCCTCACAATATTAGTCTGGCTCGTCTCGTTTGGTGGCAAAATATATACGGAAATGTACAGAGAAAACACTTGCACAAAATGTAAGAGGGATTTTTTAGACCTCTTGAGTAGCAGTCCCCTCATTGCCCTATCGCGGATTATCCCCCTCCCCCTGCTCTTACGGTCGCACTGGTTGACAAAATTTCCCGTTTTCTAAAATCCAAAATTCAATAGTTATGAGTTGCCCAGGCATTTCGGTCTTAATGTGACCAAGTCAGAACCCTATTAGACATACTGTAGTTAGATCAGGGGTCTCAGACATGCCCGTCTCCTGTAGGTTTTAGACAAGTCTCTGCTTTAGCACACCTGGCTCCAATATTGGCTCATTAGCATAGCTCTGTAGAGCTTGACTGCATGCTAGTGAGGCAGTTTAGCCATTTAATTCAAGTGTGTAGGACAAGTTACAAAACTCTGGTCCTTGAGGAATGCAGTTTGAGACCACTGCTTTACAGTAACAATGAGTCAACATGTAATGTGGTCGGACCACTATGAACCAGAGTGAACCCACTTCAGCTGTAATCACAACTGTAAATATTGCTTTCCACATAACCCCCCCAGGGTTGAGCTTTTTCATTGTTTCGAAAATTAGCAAATGGGCTTGACATTTCCAAACCCAGTTCGATGCAGAGTTGAGATTTCAGACATTCCATGATTACTTAAGAGGATGGATACTTCGTTTTCTCATCTGATCTTCACGAAATTCAATATTGCAGTCATATTTACAAACCTCCTCCGTCAATACAGAAAGACCATCTAAAGCTGCTTTTCCATTGACCATATAATTGTACAATTTGACATTATGAAAACAAATTTGATGAATGGAAACATGACAATTTTGAAGAAACTAGTTTTTTAATAAAAAGTTTGGTCATATCAAAAAGGATTTATCTCACAAAACTGCAATGGAAACACCTTTTCGCACCGCGAGTCACATGATCAGCACAGGTGCAAACCACACAGAAGAAGATGACGGGAAGTAGTTGGAGGATCATGGTGCGGAATGTTTTTTAATTAACACTTAATTGTTTTTTTATTCTGTTTTTGACATTAGCAGAATATTAACAAAAATTTACGCATATTTGTAATGGAAACAGCCTAAGTTGTATTGGATGAAAACCAGAAAAAAAAAAAATTACACATTTTCACTCCACATTAACTAACTTCCACATTAGCTGTTGGTCATGTTGAGGCACCACTCCTTCTACATCGAGAACAGCGACTAAACTGATTCTCCCAGCATGCACTGAGGCACAGTGCATCCTGGGAGAACCCGGGAGCGTTTACCCCGTTCTCTGGCCCATCGAGAGTGTTGTACAACACTGAAAGCCATTATTCACAAATGGAGAAGCAGAAGTAGGGAACGTTCTGAAGCGTGGCCGCTCTACCACCGTTATATTTTAACAGCACATTAACAGCAATCAGGAAGGTCAGAAAGAAAACAGAACAACATGTAGGCAAATGTGCCTCAGTTCACGTCATTGTTCATGATTCAACAATGACCTAGATTGGGCCAAAATTGCATCCATTGGAGCGTTTTGAGGCCAAAGCCACAGCTGTACAATGAAGTGTGGGCCACAATTGGAAATTGTCTCTGTGAACAAAATGACACAATTTATGCACTGTGGATGAAGTTTATAGGAGCCTTAAGAAAAGTCTCTTTAGTTCTTTGGCTTTTTTTTTGTTAAATATTTTTTTCTGTGAAAAAAACCACACATTATATTTAAAACTTTTCAAACACAAATGAATGAGGAAATAATTGCTGTCAAATTGCCAAACAAATTAAACCACTTCTCACTACTAATGCTTCATGGGAGCCAAGTGTCGACGTGCTTGTTGTCGAGCAACTCCCAGCTTTGTGATGCTCTGTTTCACATACTTGTCATGGAAGGTGTTTCACTGGCCCGTCTCTGAATGCCGTTAAACACTGCAACAGTGAAACTAAACTGGAAGAAATCAGATGTAATCACGCCAAGCATAGATCTGCGGTAGAGATATCTGCCTTCAAGTGCATGCCACTAAGTCAAAACAAGGGTAGAAATCTTAACCAGGAGATGACAGAGTCAGATGGTGAGACAGTTCTCATACTGTTCTCGTTGTGGCCTTTAAAGGAAAACCATGTACCGGTGTGATTCAACAGAAACTAGTCTGAGGTCCTCCTTCTTCTCAATGTGACCTTACTGAACCTGAACGCTAAAAGATGTTGACATTCATAGTCTGTGAAGTAGGATAAAAATGCTAAATTAAAACTATTTTGCTTTGAGAGGCCTCTTGTTCCAGGGATTTATTTTAATGCTGTTTAACTTGCTTTGCAGCTGGTAATAATTTCCGAGCTGTATGCAAAGGAATAATGCCTGCTATAGAGTAATTACTGATTCTGTTGTTTCTAATTATGCTGTTAATTATAGATATGCTGGCAAAAATATGGTGACGCAATACAGCTAAAGATCCCAACATAAACCACATTCTTCTTACTACTCTTTAATTTCTCCTCCACAGACATCCACCCCGTGGCCCCGTGCATTTCTTTAGGAGGGTTGGGGGCTTGGAGTCTTTAGCTCCTCCTAAATCCTCCCATCAGTATTGCAGTCATAGTGTGATGCAAACCGTAAACATTAACAAGAGGACTCAGAGTTCACGTTCAGAGATCTGTGCAGCCATTAAACACAACACAAATATGCCTGTTCTGCCCTCAGCCTGCCTTCCATAAACAGACACACAGACTCACACATGTACAGATGCAGGCGCTGCATGCAAAAAGCAGAGCTGTGCCAGAGTGAACTGCCAAACGGTTCCACGTCTAAACATGAAAATGAGTCAGTCTGCATGTGGTTTAGTTTAAGCAAAGCTGCCACTGACGATCTGCTTTTCTGCACGTTACTGTGATACATTATTTTTGTTTGTTTGATTCATTTCACGTCAAGCTCATTTTAATTTCAGTCGTGCAATTTAGGTGCAAAATTTTTTGAAAATGCGACGCTAATTTAACTGATCTTAATTCGAATATCAGATGGAATTAAAGTTATGCTCTCAACCAGGTGGTGTGCTGTGACTTTACAGATAAAAAATGTTATTTATTCCCAACAACATGAGGTTAAAAAAGACAGAAGGTGGTTTTTAAGAATCCACTCGAAAAACGATATATTTATCACCCTACACAAGGTCATAAATACATAAATATGGTTTTCAGTCATGTACAATTACATCATTTTTGGCAAATTAATACTTAATTTCAAGGCTTTACGAAGCTTCAAGTAACTGGTTTTTATAAGTACGGTTTTAAGAACATAAGATTTGGGAGCGGCAAGTCTCTACAGCAGTGGACAGTCCCTTCTCCTCTACCTCATGTAGCTCCACTCCTGCATAAACCACTTATGTTAGCTTAGATTGTAGGCAATAATACATTTTCAACCAATATGTGCTCAGTTTCTGAACTTGGTACTGATTGATCATGTTGACATTTCTTTTCTAACTTCAAAAGGATTTATTGGAATAATCTTTAATTAACCTTTTCAAATTCTTAAAAAACATTGGCATGTAAAAGGTTCTAAATGTCCTGACATGTTTGAAACACAACACCAACAGCAAATAAAATATCTTCCCTTTTTGTGTGGGCTTTATTGCAGTTATATCTCCCAAAACACCATACTTTATGAGGAAACATAGCACGGTTTTCACACACTTACAAAAACATATCCACCAAAAGCCTCACATTGTTTCTCTTTTGCTCTGCCTCTCCATGCTCCACATGCAACTTGTTAAAAGTCACCTTCTGAGGTGTCAATTACATCATAAGCTGGCCGCAAACTGCGAGCCAGTTTAGACAAGACAGATTCCCAGTGAAACTATTATGTCACTAGTTTAGGGTGTCGGACGCTTTTGGCAGGTTTTCTGGTGAAATGTGATGTCTGATGTTAACATGTAGGCAGGAACAGAACAATGTGTCAGTTTTCTGGGAATAAAGCCAGCAGGTACAGAGTCTGTCAAGCTAGAGAAGCACACAATTGACTTTGAGTCACAACACCATGTGTCTCACTGTTGGCTGCTGCCAGTCTGCAGTAAATTTTATGTAAATATGACGGGAAGCAGAATGACTTGGCTAAATATATATTTCCTGGAAAATGATCCAATTTTAGAGTAATTTATCTTTGACCTTTTCTTGGTGATTGACAGCAGACTCAGAGCTAACCAGGTTTGTCCTTGTGAGGTCTGGATTTTCAGAAAATCATGGGCATTAATTATTATTGCTAATTTTTGGCTGAACGGGTTTATAGCATTGAAATAGAGATCTCTAAACAGTTTTAACACATTATCTACTCTTTGTAGTGCTATTTTAGGAAATATGCACTTTCAGAAACACAGGGAGGAAGGAAATGTGGAAAAGTCCCAAAACAGCACCAGGTTCACATTACACCGCAAAATAAAAATTCTCTCAGATTCAACAAATACAATTTCTGCTCGGTGTGAACCCCTAAAACAAGATCTCTCAAATCCAGTCACCAAGAGCTACTATTCTGCAACTTTTAGAGGCATCTCTTCACCAACACACCTGAATCAACTGGCTGATTTACCTAATCGGCATGTCACTCAGCTCTGCATAAACAAACCATTTATTTGGTGTGTTGGAGAATTGTGCCAAAAGAACAATATGGCTACATTCACACTGCAGGCTTTAATGCACAATTCTAATTATCTGTGAAATCTGATTTATTTTGAGTGGTTGTCCACATTTCCAAATACATGCGACCAGGGGCGCAACTACATATTAACCAGCCACCCCAAAGGAAGGTACGTAAGGGTGAAGGAGCATAGAAAACATACAGTCGCTCTATCCGTATGAGCGACCGTATGTGTCATGAAGTGTGTGGTTGGTAGTGGTGAGGAGAGACGCTGAGACCCAAGTTCTGGTGATGATGATCATTTTAATGATGAAGGTAGCTCAATAAACAGTCCAAGGCAGGCAGCACGGCAGGAACAAGCACGCAGCTAAACGCCGGTAGCAACAGACACGAAGACTGAAACGGGATCTAAGCTAACCAGGACTAGACAGTACGACTGGAGAGCTAGAAGCTAAGCTAAGCTAACCAGGACTTAACAGTACGACTGGAGAGCTATGACGAACAGGCGTTAGACATTGACAAGGACCCGACGAGGAACACAGACAACAGGTGGGTTTAAATACACACGGGGTAATTAAGGGAATGAGACACACCTTGCGAGCAATCAACGGGGAGGACAGGACAGAGACTCACAGGGAAACAGGAAAACATAGAAAAACTCAAAATAAACACAGAAAAACACGGATCATGACAGTATGTTTAACATACGGTTAAACATACGGGGTATGCAGTGACTGCATGCGACCAGGGGCCCAACTACATATTATTCAGGTCGATGCAAAAACATAAATCGCGCCCACCCCCAGCCACCCCAAAGGAAGGTACGTAAGGGTGAAGGAGCGTAGAAAACATACGGTCGCTCTATCCGTATGAGCGACCGTATGTTTAACACCCCAAAAACATGCGACTTGTATGTGATCTGCTATGTGAAGAGCAAGCGAACCTAAAAGTGTTTTGCTTGTGTAGAAAACACAATGGTGTCACTGTAGAGATACTGTAGCGAGCGTATTGGCCAAAGCGTTTTGTGTGGCAGCGGCACCTTTAATGGTAGGGACAAGGGCAAACTTCATGTACTTGTGTGAGCGATTCTCTTGACACTCACAGGTCCAGACACAAGTCTTCAGTGACCAATACCAGTGAACAATTCGTCTTAAAGGTACTAGGACTAAGAGGATTTAAGACAGTAATCGAATCAAACTATTACATCTATAGTAATATCAAATATGTTTTATGAGCCTTTTTAAGAAAAAATAATTTCAGGAATCACGTATAACCTAGAGATGCTTTAGAGATGTCTTGAAAAATATCTAAATCTTAAAGGGATAAGTAAGTAAAGGTTTTTTTCAAATCCTTAACCCTAATGATGAAAATGAAAACAATCCTCGAAACCTACTTTCCTGAAAATGATTTGGTCAAAGCTAACTCTCAGGATGAGAGCACAGTCATTAGGAACAATTTTTCCAGTATTCCCAAATAAAAAATCTATCCCGGACAGGAAAGTTTTCTCTGAGGAAGGAAAAGTTGATTCTGAAACCACAGCTATCGTTAAGGCAAAGAAGACATCACCAGAAAGTACGCTTTACCGTTTTCAAGAACTGAAGGTGAACCACGCTGACAAAGCCCATCACTTCCCATTTTTCCATTGTTTTCGAATGGAAAAGTACTCTGGGCCAGGAAGCTAGCTTAAAGGACAAGAACAGCTGTGAAACTACAACCAAGACGGCTGTGTTCCCAAAGACAAACTAATCTGGATGGGGAAGTTATCTCTGAGGGACAGATATCGATTTGACTAAGAAGACATCGCTAAACGGTACGTTTTCCATTGTTTTTGAACTAAAAAGTGCCCGGATCATGTAGCGAGCTCAAAGGAGGACAACAGCTGTGAAATCACTGCCAGGACAGGAAATATGACAGTTTGAGGCATATGACAAATGACCAAGGTGGTTTTGGAGAGGAGTCAGAAGCATTAAAAGATTGTCTTGTAGACTAAAATGTCCCAGAAAACAAAATAAGCACCTATTTTGAGGCTGGAAAAATTAACATAAATAGTACAGCAGCGAATGTGTTCTGACGTGTGGAATGACATGAACATTCGTTACCATAACAAAAAAGAAAATTTATGGGATAAATGTTTGCCAATAACATTATTTCTCTTTAATTTATGTTGTATGTTATTTCCTTGGCTTATTCTTTACTTTGGTGGTATTTCCAAACTTCTCTGTTTTGTCATTGTTTGTGGCACTTATTTAATAAATTTACATCAAGACAATCATGCTTATACCATGTTTGATAATTCAACAGCAACCCTTAAAAAGCATAGAAAACTGTGTAGACAGGCATCTTGGTCATGAAGGGTAGTTTGAACAAGTTTTTAACTTGCAAAGAAAGAAATGCCATCTAGACATTCATCTTTATACTAAGGAACCACAAAGGGACTTGAAACCTCAATCTTCTGACCCAAAGTCACATGTCATGTCAATGACACTTGGTCTTGTTGCCAAAGATCAAGAACTCAGGTTTTGTCGCCAGTCTAACTGGTACAGGAGACTACCGTATAAGGAAGAGGACTTTGAACATCAAATCAAAGTTTTTACAAACCCAACTCTCTAATGTGTTGTCTAATTGTAAACTTTCAGCGCAAAGATTCAAAAATGTTAAGATGACTTTGCAACAAAAAATAAAAATTATTTAACTTGACTGCGGGAACGATGAAGAAATCAAAACTAAAAATGGTGGCCATTATACAACAGATGTCATAAAGACGTCTTTATGTGAGTAAAAGTGGGTATTGGGTCACATGGTTCATCAGCGGTCTTTAGGAACCTTTCTTGGTGAAGGAAGGTGATCCACCCGGAACGAGGAAACAGTTTTTTGACCACTGAATTCTAGATGCTGTCAACAGTGGATGGAATTGTTGTGAAAAGTGTTTTTAGCTTCACTGGTCATTGACGAGAGGCAAAGAAAATAAATGGATGATCTGCACAACAATCAAAGACGGCTCAGCTGGCAAGGTAATCAGCATGTCAACTCTACCCCAGTGTACCACCTCAGCATTGGCTTGGCCTCTACACCACTTCGCAGCGATGACCTTCACAGTGTAGGTACCATGAAAGATTACAGGAAGTATTTGGGCCACCAAATCACAGTGGAGACAGGCAAATCAGTGAGTCTGGGATTCACCCGACTGCCAACTTAGGATGCAGACACACTGTAGGCTGTTGCATGTGAAGTTTTTTAAGACCTTGCTGATATCTATCAGCCTAAAAAACACTGAGGGAAACAACCACCCGATGCTAAAAATACATGATCCGTCTAATGAATGGCAGAGCTTCAGTGATGAAATCTTTTGACCAGAAATTTGACAAAAAGAGACAGGAGATCCTAAATACAGATTAATCCCTCCAGTTTCTGCATTGCAATCCACACTTTCTCCTTGGGCTGAGCACATAAGTGGAATGTAACGATTCCTCAAGTGATTGGAGTACCTCAATTATTAAAATTCCTCGAGGAAAATTTATCTGCCCAGATTGATGATTATAATGTCCGGGTTTTTGTCGTTTTTCAGGGAATGAATAAGCATCCTTAAATTTACTGGTGCGATGCCTGGAGTACGTCAGCGTTTCTCCTGGAGCTTCTGGTTCAGAGCGAACGGCGGGAAGAGCGCAGCGGGATTATCTACACAGGTGAGCGGATACACTGAACACTGCGGCTGTGCTTTAGATGCACAGCTTTACGGATGAACCAGAAAATTAATTTCTTATCAACCCGGTCTCAACAAATAGGTGACGGAGCGGATTGTGACGTTACATAGCTAGTAGATGTGTTTTTGTGTGTAACGAGCTAAAATGTCAAATTCAGTCGCTAACATGAACACAAAAGCTATAAATGGCTGGGCAAAGTGAGAGTTCATCTATTAAACTGACTAAAAGCTGAAATATAGACATGTTTTTACAAGCATATTTGTGTGCCTGCCTCCTTATTTATTTGAATATAATTTCAGAGTTTTGTATAACTTTTCTTAAGGTTAACTTAGAAATTAGCTAATATTGCTACAGGTTAAAAGTAACTGTTAGGGAAGCTCAACTATGAAAAATTGAACTGATGTTTATATCCGATAATAACACTGCTGTTATGTTAGATTTTCCAATGTTTTATTTTATTTTATTTTTTTATCCAATTACTCAATCGTAAGAATAATCAATGGATTACTCAGTTACTAAAATATGAAACATTTGGTCAGGATCTTGACAAGAACTTCAGGTGTTTCATTGGGGTGAGTGAACCTCGTGCCTCCCGTTATATTTGTCTGGCTTGCAGCTCTCTTGGAAAACGTGGGGATGATAAAAGTGGACGTAGAGATCTGTGGGAAGCTTATTCTTTTCAAGATGTTCAAAGATACCAAGCTTTCAATCAAACCGCTTCAATAATTTCTTCCATGTCATCGCCTTCTGGCTGGCTGATGCAAAGAGTGACAAAATAGACATATTGATAACTGCTTTGGTTATTCTCTGTCACAAAGTAACAGGACCCTGTCGGATGCTAGTACAGAGAGGTTCGGTGCAGAAAACCCCAGGCTGGGATTCGAACTGCTTCACTGTGCAGCCCGACCCAGGAAACCAAAGGGAGATAAATGCTGACAATAATCGAAGAAAAATAAATTCCTATGTACAAGAAAGAGAACACCAAATAACCGAACATAAAGGAATAAATTAATATGGCCTTGACAAAAGCATAAAATCCCAAATATCACTCAACTTTCCCAATTAAACAGGTAAGTGAGCTTTCTGATGACTATGTAAGGGTTATATTTCTATCTGTGTGAACATGGTTAGGTTTATTTTGAGCTTAAAGTTAAGCTTTTTAGTGAAATTAGGAACAGACAGTACAAGAACCACAAACTAAGAACATCCTCCACTTCAAGGCAAGTTTCCACAAACATGACAATCAAGAATTTGCCATTTGCACAATTTCTTTCTGAACGCAGCAACTTTATCCAGAGATATTAAGACAGTCAGTTGGTTTGTTAGACAGAAGGCAAGTCAGGGCCGGCACCACATTAAATAAACTGAAACACACAGCTGTAATCTCTGGATGCAGGAAACAGTTCTCAGAACAATGGCTTCAACGTACATGAAGATAATTTAATGATGATCTAATCTAACTGTATTCATCTTTGACTTCTCCTTACCTGTGATATTATGTCTCTAGGCTTGCTGTTACATGTCAGGATATGATTTGGCTGACCGAGGTGTATGAATAAAGACCAGCATTTGGTGATTATTTCGGGCTGATGATGTGTTTATTGTTTCATAGTTTGTCTGAAAAAATTTACTTTTTGCACACATAATAGGAAAGACAAAGTACAAACTTAAAAATTTGTTCCACAAATGTTGTCTACAGAAACTAGCATAAGAGTCTTGCCATGTGAACTTGGCATTAGTAGCTGTCACACTAATCTGTTGATGATCCCGGAAAATCCCAGAATGTATTAGGAGCTAAATGTCATCTAAAGATATTTGTAAAACTAATTTCAGTTATCCATCGTGGCTCTAATATTTTTTTGCTAAGTATGCATAGGTTGGTGTATTATTTGACGTCTTAAAATGTTAACATTTCAACTTTGCTTCTGTGTATTCTGGATTTCTCCAGATAACTTGTGGACACTTTCTGCAATACCTTAGTGCTACACATAGGGCAGAGATAATGATTGGCAAAAGTTAAACATTTCACTTCATTGTTTTCTTCTTCTGATTTGACAAAAATGTATTAAAGCTAGCTCGATGCCACATTATATTGGTATTTTTAACCCCTGGTGCTCATCATCTCAGTTCCTTTTGTGTGAGTGTTTCAGGGCCTAAAGCAGTGATTTTTATAGATACAAGAAATAGCACTAAATTAGGGCTTGCAGTAACATAGCACTAGATCCACTTTGGTAGCAAATCCCTCTGACAGTGTTTTTGACTTGTGATCCCAGATTTAAAAGCCAAACCACTGGCTCACATTTAACTTCTGAATAGTGCTGGATGATGATAATAATCCATGTACAGCTAGTGGAAAATCCCCCCCCCCATGTTTGTTTTGGAGCTTGTGTTTGGTGGTTTCAGTTTTAAACTTTAGCTCTTTTTTTATTATTATTATTATTTTTCTTTTTCTTTAGTTCTGCTTGACTTCTTCTCCTGAGCTGTTGGAACAGAAATGGGGAAGAAATATACCCCCAGAAAGATTTCTAAAACCCAGGGTTAAAAAAAATAATAATAAATGATTGCATCATTTATCTAATATCACCAAACGACCTTCACTTTGTTTTCGAATTTAACTTTCTTCCTTGCCAGTTTTGCTGCTGAGGTCATGTTGCAAGAAACTTTAGCACATAATAAAGAAATAAATTACATGCAGGCCATGAGCTCATGCTTGCAGAGCCTGGCCTGGCTGACAAAGTTCTTCTACAAGCCAGTATATCACAGAACACTTCATGGGTTCAAAGGTCTATCTGTAGAAACATTATAGCAATCCAGGAAGGTTAGAGTGAAGCATAACTGAGGTGCTGCTATTTAAGGGTGCATTCACACCAGCCCTGTTTAGTCAGCTTTAATTGAACTCTGGTTTGGTTAAAGTGAACTCTGGCAGACCGGAGACTGCTCAAAAAGCAGGAAGCGAATTACAAGGCCGAACGCTCTGGGTAAATGCAACCAAAGCAAGTGGAGGAATGGCTCGTGGTCCACGAAATCCACCACTGCTAAATTCTGACTATTGACTACATTTGTGACAAACAAATTTGCACGCATGTGTTGTTCAGAGGTTTTTTATGCCATTTCCTTCAGCGGTTCTTGGTGCAGCGCCACCTCAGACGATGGGTCGAACGAGCTTTTCAAAGGGTTTGGTTCGTTTGACAATGCAGTGTGGAAGCAAACCACGGCAAATGAAAATGTAACAAATATCGAGTTTGGTCCACAAATGAACCGAGTCTACCTGATTATCAAGTGCAAAAACACACTAAATCTAATTCATAATCTGTGGCAAGTTTCTGTTCCAGATTCTCTTCTTCCAATCGGACGGAGCTTGCGGTAGTCTGCAAGAAGAATAGACAAATTTCAGTCTCTAGATGAGCAAAGCTGGAAGAGACACCCCAAAAGGCTTGAAGCTGTAATTGCAGTAAAGGCAGTAAAGGGGGTTCTACAAAGTACCGAATCAGTGGACTGAATACAAAAACACAATGCACCTTTGAAACGGACAGAAGATGTAGATCTAAAGAATGAGCTAGATGGTGAAGATGTAGAGATAGAAAAGTACTGTCAACAAACATCATCTTGAAAGGAGGTCGTTTTTAGAGGATAATGATGCTGTATTTTTACCATCTGTTTTGTCTCCTTGTTTATGTCTACATGGAAACTGAAGGGGAGTACCAGTAAATGATAGTGGCCCTTAGAGACAACAGAGGAGGAGTGTAGAACCGTCCTTATGCCAACTTCATATCAATTTCCAGTCGCCACCGTGTTCCTTCAGCCGAAAGCTTCAGTCATTGCTGGATATACACAAACAGAATCGTTAGACTCAGAGGATAAGGCTCAGCTCCAGGGTGGGTTCAACAGGACCAGTAGATAATGAGGATCCTTGGTAACACACATGTGTTTTTTTTAATGCGGGGTGTTTGTTGTGGTGTGTGGACAAACAGCAACAGGCCTGCCTCTACAGTTATCTTCATCTGCAAGCTGAACCGTGCCAGCTGGTTCACCACGTAGCTCATAGACTCCGAGACGACATCAGAACTCTGTTATGTGTGTGATTTTCTCCAGGAAAAATAGATATGTGCGACACTGAGGGGAGAATGTGCGTGTGGCCTCTTGTTATTTTCCACCAAGATACCACAGTTATACATAAAAATGGTCATCAGATAAGCAGCAAACAACACTGCTGAGCTGTTTGGTCATGTTTCAGGGAATTCTGATGTCAAGACCGTTGCTTTGATATTCATATCACCGTATCAGATGCACGCAGTCACTGAAATTCTCAATTTAAACAGTACACATTGTTACTGACAAAATCTACATGTATTCTCTAAAGAAGAATGTAGAGGAAGTGCATTTGTGCAAACATCTCTATAACTGGTGTTGACTTTATGGGTGAGTATAACATTTAGCTACAGCTTTTCCATCTGAATTTGTGCATAAGTACATAAAACTATCATGATTTTTGGCTTATAGCAGGGATCTGCAACCTTTATTATCCAAATAACCATTTTATCTCTTAGTCAAGCTAAATAAAACTGGTTTAGAGTCACAAATGTTATATTACTAAAAAAATAAAGATTTTTTTTTTTTCTGTGTGCTATCTGGATTTCTCTGTGCTCTTTGTTATCACCATTAAAATCATCATTCATTCTACAAACCTGGGTCCACTGTGTCTAACCTCACAATCCACCATTCATGACAGTTGCACTGTTGCCTTGCAGCAAGAAGATCCTGGGTTGAAGTCCCAGCCTGGAGTCTTTCTGTGGGGAATTCGAATGTCCACAGATACCCTGGACTATAATTTAACATCCACATTTTAATTTTGTCAGCTTCCAACTTTGCGTTCTGTTGAAAAGAAAACCATATAAATTAAACTTTTCCTCATTTAACTTGCACTGTCTGGAAAAACAAAACTGTGGTAAGTTTGATAGTTATCTAGAGCTGAGCGACAGGGCTGTGGAACGGATAAATTAAACTTATTCCCACTTAAAAACATCCACAAAAACAAGATATTTTCTTTCAGTGCTGTCAGGTGATGATGTGCTGCTTTTTCTGCTGAGCGGGCAATCCCCTAGGATGGGAAACCAGTTTCTGTCTGGGATGACTACCATTGAGCCACTCCTGTCTGAACCCTCAACCTAACTAGACCGAAACACAGCAAGAGAGGAGGAGAAGTGAGGCTGCCTGTAGCGGTTCATACTATTTTTTCAAGGTTTTATTGGCTCTAGATCCCTTTATTTGATTGTGACTCGACAGGGTAGCGGTAATCCGAGACTCGAATCTGTGAACCTGTGATACTGCACATTAGATACAGAACCAGTATCGCCGATACTGATTCCAGGATCAATACTTTTTCTGCAATGTTGATATATCATCAAGCTTTTGACATCTGTATTTTTGTGTGTTTTTTCATATTGGAAATGTTTTGTTCTAATCTATGACAGAAAATGGACTGCACAATACTTTTATAACACATTAAGATGATGAACAGAAACAATAAAAAAAACAAAACATATTTATGTGCGTTTTTTTTTTCCTACATAAAAAAAGAAGAGGTAGAGTTGAGAAACAACAAAACCAAAAGATAATCTGAAATTAAATGACACACTGATATCAACTTGGTACTGATATTATTAATATTTGTGGACAAAATTAAGAGACTGAACCCCATTGAAAACCTCTTGGTTATCCTAAGTGTTGATTTCTGAACTCTCGAAGATGTTGGGCAGAAAGCTGCCCCACATCCTGAGCAAACCATCCATCAGCATGCAGCCATGCATGTTCATATAAACCAACAATTTCAACTGAAGAGACCCAGACAAAGTGTAAAAACAACTCACTTTTGATTTATGAGCTCTCCAAGGCCCTGATAAAACTCATCCTGAATGAACTCATTCCAGTGAGATCGACTATAGAGGCTCTAACTGTCTTTGCATTCAATTGTGTTCTGACATGAAAATTGGCAAGCGAGTGTTCTTTTGCAACACTTTTGTTTTGGATGATTTGAAGTGACACCGCTTGTAATCACAACATTAAATTGTTTTTCTGGTACTGACATGTTTGCTTCTGTGCTCCTCCTCTTTCACTCACATTTGTTTCTCCTCTGTTATTTCCTGTTTAAATGTCTAAGCTGCGTTTTATCATCCAGCTAAGCTCTTCTGGTTGCTGTTGAGTAAACTGTTTGGAGGAGATTTCAAGAAGGGGATGGATTTGTTGAAATCATCCTCAGTTTAACACTTATAAATTGTGTTTATGTCATGAGTTTTCATTTATGTTATCTTAACTCCCAGCTGTGCCTGGTTTATTCCCAGTCCTTATATTCATGGACACAGTTAAAAGTAGTTCTGGGTTCTGCTTGCCTTAGCTCTGCAATAGTTACCTAAAAACAGAAAGACTTAATTTTTTTTTTTTGAAGATGCTGGAGGTCCTTAGTCTATTTTGAAGGTTATAATCTGTCCTTAAAAAAGAAGCCTGGTTCTGGGGAATACTGTGGATCCTCTGGAGATGACGGTGCAGAAAATCAATTTTTGTGATTTTTCTTTTTTTTTTTTCATAAAATTATGGATGTCCCTGAGCATCTTCTCCAGCATCTGCAACAGGAAACACAAACTCAGTGATTTTAGAGTCACAAACATTGAAACTGGCTGACTGAATCAGATTAATTCAAAACTACAATAATTATGTTCAGGGTGAGAAACTTACAGAAAATGTCCAAAAGCATTTTGTACCAGAGATGCGAGTGCAAAGAAAATTTCAAACTGCGTCGTTTTTGTACAACCAAAAGGAGCTTGAGCGTTTGTTTTTGTGTTTCGGATATATGAAACAATTAAAGTGGAGGCTTGAAACAATCAAAATACATGAATGTAATAAAATAAAGAAAATATTTTTGGGAGGTTTTTAACTGAGGATGGTTGCATAAACTTTGGTTGTTACTTTTACAAAAATCCATCCAACACTGAAATAAAAAAATCAGGGATGGCAGTCCTTTTGTATGTTTTATTTGGGACTGAGGACACGGGTATAATCAAAAGCATAATAATAACATTTTACATCCACCTGCATCTTTTCAAGCAGTATGTTTTGCAAGTCTGATCAATTTTTTTATGTGCTTTGCTTTTGTCTTTTACCTTTGTGTGAAACTAATCAACAAACTGAACAAAACTTTCATCCCAAAGCGTTCTCTTTTTTCTAAGACTGTAATTAAGTTTGCGACATTGACACTGTGAGGAAAAAAAACATACATACTCTGCTGCGCTTGAATATTTAAAGCTGTAATTTTCCCATATGTAAAGTAGTAAAACCTGCAGGACTGCGGCTCTCGAGGTCTAGTGATGAAAACTCCTGCTGTGCAATTTAACCTTGACAACAATCCCAAAAATCTATATCTGATTTTTTTTTTAAAGGTTTTGTTCAAAATGGATCTATACTTAGATATAATTTAAAATGACCAGGATGAATCCGTTTGATATGGTACAGCATGTACAAACCGCACTGTAAGCCCTCCCCAACCTGGGATTTCGAGGAGGCCGCGTGTGTGAAGGTTTTTACATATGTGTGTGATGTGTATATAGTTAGTCATGATTCCTAAACAGTGTAACGCGGGAAAGGTCAGCAAGACAAATTCCCAGACTGTTAAAGAGTCTGAAGGGGTGTTCAGGGAAACACAGTCATTTCGTTCCCTTCGTCTACATGCGTGTGCGTCACACACACACACGGACCCACACACTCATGTAAAAGCAACACAGCACTGATTTATGAGCTCTCCGGAGCCCTGATAAAACTCATCCTGAGTGAGCTCATAAATGTTGCAGAAAGATGGAGCGGAGACTATGACTGGTGACTGCGTGTACTGTAATTTGTGTGTTTTGACATGAAAATTGGCAAGTGTGCGTTTCTTTTGCAACGCTGCTGGTTGATTAGAAATGACACTGGTTATCATCACAGCAGAAAATGGTGTTTTACTGCTGACATGTTTGCTTTGCTGTGCCTCCTCTTCTACTAACATTTATCTGTTATTTCCTGTTTGTCTTTGTGGGTTTTGTGGTTCATGTCCAGCTTACTTTTTTGTGCAATATTTTTGTTTGAATTATCACGTTTAATTGAGTTGTCAAACTTTAAAAATGAACTATAGGGTCAGTTTTAATCAAACTCTGGTTTATTTGCCTGGAAAGTCTAGTTTTTGTACTTATTTGAGAAGAAATGTGTTGAAGTAATGCTACTCTTACATTTTTGGGGGGGATCTTCCCACCTCTTCAGTTTGCCACAAGCCATGCTGGATTCAGATACACAGCAAATCTAAAGTGCTCTTGTAACTTTTTGCCCTGCATGCAAAGTTTTGCATGCATCACCCTCAACACGCTATACCCATGGTGGTGGCGGCATTATGCTGTGGGAATGTTTTTTCTTCATCATTGACTTGTTAAAACAAACGCACCCAACACTTTTTAGATTTGTATTTTTGAAAACCATTTTGAAACCCAATATTTACATACAACTTTCCAAAATGTGAAAAAGAAGGTTAAGAACAATTTAACCTTTGAACATTAAAACTACTTTTAGGTAAACTTGAAAAGAGTGAACCAACATTGGTGCTATTTTTAGCTCACAAGGCACGACAAATGTAGGAGTTGTTCAGCGCTCTGCACACCTACCTTCCTTCTGGTTGCTTTCCAAAAAAAGAAATCATTTACATTCTGTTGGTGAGGCTGCAGTAATTTGCCCACAATAACCAACATGTTAAATAGACAGGAAGTCACCGCAAAAACAAGAACCAATGTGTTCCCCCTGCAGGCAAAGTGGTTAACAGAGTTTGGATGATATAATTAATCACATTTAAACCTGACAAAAAGAATCGTGCACCACAGCAGAGAAAAATACACTCATCCAAACTGAACTTGAAGGTCATTTGGTGAAAAGCAACGCAGAACTGATATTCGCTGGGATGGCAGAAGGTAACATCTGAGAGTAGACATGAACATGAATAAATGTTCTCCAAAATATTTTAAAACTGAACGAAATTAAGAGACTTCTGCCAAAGCCAAACTCCAACAGACTTCCCCCAATGACTAGTTGGCAGCAACTTTTTAACACATTTGTAAAATTGATAAAAAATGGACATTAATAATGATGGCAGTTAAAAACGAATACAAAACATAGCACGTTTACTCGTGAAACACTGTACACTATCAAATTTGCCCAAGACATATGTTAGAATATAATATTTGTAAAGAAAACAGAGAGCTGATTCTAATAACATACCGCAGTTACAAAAAGGGGGAGGAGCTGTCAGTTACCGGTTACTATGGTAACCACCAACTGTCAAACGCAGCAGCAGAACTTAAAACGCCAATAAATGTCTCCTATTTACCTATTGGCTAAGTTTTATTTAAAAGGCACAGCTTGGCCTCTGGCAGCCAACATTTGAACTGCAATTACACTTAAATTATTGTTATTATTATTATTTGACTCTTAACATTTTTCTCTCACCTGATTTGTTACTTCTTTCTGTCTCTTTTGTTTGGATTGAATTGCGAAGGCTTCTGCTCCCTCCTCTTGGAAATTCTTACAAGAAACATTCACTGAATTTATCTCATTTAGGGCGTTTAAATCCAAACTAAAAGGTCTTGAGGCAGATCCAATGACATGTACTTGTTTTTTATGGCTTGACATTTTCTTTTAACTGTGTATTTTTGGGGGGGCAATAGGACTCCCTTGAGAAGAGGTATTTAATCTCAGTCGGTTTTTATCCTGGTAAAATAAAGGTTAAATAAGTAAAAAATAATTTGATGATTTGGAACATTCAAGTGTGACTAAACCGCAAACGAAGAAATTTGTAAGGGAGCCAAAACCTTTTCGCTCCACTTTATCTGTTTTAGTCAACTTTTTGAAGGTCAACGTAGATTTCTATACATGATACTTTATTTCTTCTGAAAATGTTCCACCTTTGTCAACTGCTGTGGTTTGAAAGAGTCAAAATATCTGACTTAAAATTACACACCAACAGTATTGGTGTTCAGTATTGCTATATGTCACACTGACTTGTGTTTTTGTTTGACCTGTTTCCAGCGCAGCCGACTCAACAGCAGCAGACTGAGCGGAGCTGCAGATTGTGACGTCTGCTTGCAATCAGCAGCTTTAATAAATCTCCCTCTGCGTTCCCATGAGCGGCCGCAGATTACATGCTGCGCCGCTGTTTGAGAGCTAATGATGCCGTCTTTCCAGAATTTAGGCAAAAGAAAAATATGGTCTCGTCTTGATGGACGGGCTCTGTTACGGAGCTGGCGAATGCCTGAGTGTGTGCGGCTGATTGCTGAGTGTTCAGCTCCAGGGCCTGGACGAGGGAAAGGGTGATGTAATGCCATAGCAGGGGCTTTCTGCCAGCCAAGGAGCTGATGTGGCAACGCTTTGATTCAGCAGACATTGTGTGTGTTGGGGTGTGTGTGCGTGTGTGTGTATGCGTGCATGCGTGCGTGCGTGTGCGTGTGTGTGTGTGCTCAGGCTGCAGAGAAAGAACAATTGATGGATATGACTTAGATGGATTTTGGCTCAGTGTTGGTGAGTGACATCATTGTGTTGCGCAACAACCAGCTATCAGTGTGTTATGAACTGATTGAGCGGTTTCTTTTCCTGGAAAAGGTGCAGAATTTGGACTCGGTGTCCAGGCTGTTTATTCTTTTCTCAAGTACTTCCAGAAGACCAATGAAGAAATTCACAAATCTGGTTGTTTGTTTTTTAACAAAAAAAAAAAAAAAATGCTTTGTGCTGTAGTCTGCCTATCTGTTTTTATGCTTTCACTTCATCGACAGCCAGTTTATTTCCCAGAGTTCCCCTCAGGTCTTGAGGTCACGTCCTTCCAGCATCCTCTCTGATGTTGACTTTAGAGGCCTGCTCACTTCCAGCCCTATCTAATCCTGATGACATCCCACAGAGGACACCGTGTCCAGTCTCTCCCTCTGCTCACTACACTTCATGCTGTATCTTTTTGAGAGAGAGGTTCTGTAAGAGCATCACTACACTTACTTGAGTAAAACTTCAGGACGATAGAAATGTGCAATACAGCATATTTTGGTATCGATCTGATACCCAGTAAATACCGCACCAATTCTTTTTAATCAAGTTTGACATATCATCAAACTTCTGACCTTTTGGTGTTTTATGGTGTTTCTATTAAAATGTTTTGTTAAAACAAAGGACAGAATATGGCCAAAGTTTATAATTGGGAGTATTCCTCAGTCGTTTGGTGCATTTCTCAAATCATTCTTGGCTATTCCAAAACAGTAAGTGCTTTTCAGTTCATACAAACAGCATCAAACCTGCAAAATCTACTTTCTAAAAATCCTTCGTCCATCTCTGAACTGAACTGATTGAGCTGTTTCTTTTCCTGGAAAAGGTGCAGAATTTGGACTCGGTGTCCAGACTGTGTTAATTCTTTTCTGAAGTACTTCCAGAAGAAGTACCTGATACAAACAGCATCAAACCTGCAAAATCCTGATAATAGATGGATTCATGACCATAACTGAAACCAAGGAATGTGTGAAAATTGTCAGAGTGAGGACATTATGTTTGGAACGCTGAACATGGCTACCTGTGCATGATGAAATGTCCACCAAGCCCAAATTTAATGACAACAGTTTCCAATTTGAGTTCATAAAAAAAAGATTTGTGCTGAAATGATCCAATGTGGAGAAGGAAATCAAAAGAAATGCTATCCAAGTGTAGCAAGTGCAACCTCACGGGGTAAACATGTTGTATCAAAGCTTTTAGTTAGTTTGACATCATGAAATTTGTACAAAACAGATGTAAACTTTATTTATATCATACCAACAGCAGAGGGCGCCGTTATCCATGATTTGGTCGCAAGCTTCCGATGTACATTCTTATAAAACATTAAACAAAAAGACATCAAGAATTTATCCTCTTGGTAATTTGTTGATTTTGATAATAAAGTGTGACAACATGTTTTATTCTCTCCACCCAAACAACCCTGTTATGTTTATTGTTTATTTTAGTCTTTGCGCATTACAGTGAAAGAACAGCAGGACTGGCGTTGGAGGCATAAAGAAAAGAAAATGAGAAGCATAACCATAAAAAATATATATTACACAACTACTACTTCCACTTTCATATGTTATATCTAGACAAAATAGTTTTACTATTTATCTATCTATTGTAATGTTTAAGTTTCTACAGCGCCGCTCTGCTGCAGAAACACAAGCCGGTGGAGCCCTCCGAGAAGCTCCTGGAGAACATCTGTTCTCGTCACGATGAGGTGATGAAGGTCTTTTGTTGCACCGATCAGCAGTGCATCTGCATCTTGTGCACCATGGATGAACACAAATGATCCGAATATATTTATTGCAACAAAGACTTTTTTATTTCAAAAGTTTTTTTTATTAAGTGAATTATAATTTCTTTGTTTTTTGTATTTTTTTTTATTTCATTCCAGTCCTGGGTTGCCTTTTTTAATCATGTTTACATCCGCTCTTGTCAGGAGAGAACATCCAACAGGTTCAAAACAAGTCAAGTTTGGAAAATAAAGTGCAATTCAGTAACAGTAAATATTGTGCTAGTATCAGTATTGGACCAAAGAAAGCAAGGCAAGTTGCAAGCCTTTATAATTGAAAATGACACTTTTTATCGGTCAAATAGACTCAAAAAATTGTTACATAGGGCTTAAAGTTAAAAAAAAAAAATCCTGAGCCTAAAACTTATAGAGGTGATAGAAATGAACTATATCGATGCTATTGCCACAGTTTAATAAAGTGTCTTTGAATAGTGCAAACAATTGCTTCTTACAATACAATTAACAAGCTAAACACTCAAACTCAAATAAGACTTCAGTGCATTTCAACTCGAAACAAAATGTAAAATGTCTGTGCCCTAAAGGTTTGCCTTACAGGCAAAAATCCCTCAACATTAAATAAGAGTCCTTTCAGTCAATGTTTTTGCAAGTAATTTAGAACATGCAACATTACCAACTAAATGAATAAGTGACACAAATCTGGCTTAATCAAATCCTAATGAGTTAAATTGAAAGTGTCAAGGAGTTATCGGCCTCATGACATTAACGTTGACATGAAAAATAATATTGAAGAAATAAATACATCAAATCTAATTAAAACATAAATAAGTGATAAGTTCTTTACTGTTATGGTCTGTAAGATATATTTATTCTCAGCATCAGATGTGGTCTCAACAAACCCATGGCACTTCATCAATATTATTTTACCTTTTATCTGGAAATAGTATCCGTTTATTCTTGCCATATTGATCGAAAGGTCTTGCCATACCAGTTTATTCCTCTCTATTTACTTTAGTTTCCAAGTTTATTCTTGCATTTTGTTCTTCATTCATTTCCATTTAGTTTCCTTTCATTAGTATTGTCCTCCTGGTTTATTGCTATGTCCACTTTAGTTTCTTTCATGTTGTTAGATTTATTTTATCGTTTATTGACCATCAGTAATCTTCACTCATCACCTGCTGCGCCGCCTAATCGTCATGTTTCACATCATGTGTTGATTTTTCACTGTTCAGCGTCGGATTTATGCCATAATTCACATCTAGTTCGTCGCTCCGTTTTATGTCCCGCTTCTCCTGTTTCAGAGTTTTGTGCAATGTGCGGGTTGAGTTTTTTTTGTTTTTTAACCCCCTATGGTGCGCAGCGGTCGGG
>NW_015112688.1:428534-430733 GCF_001443285.1 Poecilia latipinna | reverse complement strand
TGTGAGATGATATACTTACCCATGTATCCATAACAACCGGAACTTTCAATATCCAGCAAGTTATTTTCGCAATATACCGTCTATTAAACGAGTTCCCCCCACCCCCGGATTAATTACACTCTCTGCAGCTGCAGCTGTGAAGTTCCCGTATTAACCCGATATTTGCTGGAAAGTGCAACGTCTCCCATTTCAGAAGCCATTGGAATTTTTCAGATACCGCTACGTGTGGTGGAATTACGGTACTGCAAATTTAGATGCGTCGCTGCCGACACGTTCCGATCTAGCCCGGAGACTACAGTTTGGTTGAGGCGGACCGTTTGGTCAAAAGCTGGAAATCCAGCCCCCGGCCGGAGCTCTTTAAGCCCTGGCTGATACATCATTGTGCCTGCTAAACACATAACGCTGAGTGGAGTGGTGGACCGCTCCAAGATGGCCGCCCTAAATCTCGTCAGCTACAATAGGCAAGAGCGGTTCATGAAGCGTCTATTCTTACGTCTATGCTCGTTAAGCCCTGAGACTACCGTTTGGTTGAGGCGACCCATAAAGATTGGTTGAGGTGGACCATTTGGTCAAAAGCCGGAAATCCGATCCCCGGGCGGAGCTCTTTAAGCCCTGTGTAGTAAATAATATATATATATTTTTTTTTTTTTTACTTAAAGAGTTACAACTAACAGCAGTTTAGTCTCAAACAAAAATCCCTAGTGTATTCAATTAAAATATTAAAATCAAACCATAAGTGGAAGAGGAGCATCTGAAAAAACAAAAACAAAAAAAATCCTTAATAGCACCGACATTCTCCACAATAAACCCTGCAACAATGCCATTTCAAAATCAATTTCCACTCTTTTTATTGTTTCATAGACTTCAACACACAACAGAAGAATATTTTTCTTTAGAGTCTTCCATTTAAAATATGATCCTCATTTCCTGTGCCTAAAATATCACAACTAGAATGTTTATCTTTAGTGGATTCTCATGTGCTTGTTTAAATGTGATTTCTGACTACATTGATAACCACAAAGTTCACAACTGAAAGGTTTTTCTCCAGTGTGGGTTCTCATGTGTTTGTTTAAACTTGATTTTACACTACATCTGTATCCACAAAGATCACAACTGAAAGGTTTATCCCCTGTGTGGATTCTCATGTGTTTGTTTAAACTTGATTTTACACTACATCTGTATCCACAAAGATCACAACTGAAAGGTTTCTCACCTGTGTGGGTTCTCATGTGTCTATTTAAACTTGATTTTACACTACATCTGTATTCACAAAGATCACACCTGAAAGGTTTATCCTCTGTGTGGATTCTCATGTGTACATTTAAACTTGATTTCTGGCTACATCTGTATCCACAAAGATCACAACTGAAAGGTTTCTCACCTGTGTGGGTTCTCATGTGTCTATTTAAACTTGATTTTTGGGTACATCTTTGTCCACAAAGATCACAACTGAAAGGTTTCTTACCAGTGTGGGTTCTAATGTGTCTATTTAAACTTGATTTTACACTACATCGGTATTCGCAAAGATCACAACTTAAAGGTTTATCCTCTGTGTGGATTCTCATGTGTACATTTAAACTTGATTTCTGGCTACATCTGTATCCACAAAGATCACAACTGAAAGGTTTCTCTCCTGTGTGGATTCTCATGTGTGTGTCTAAGTTTCTTCTGTTTTTAAATGTGTGGCCACACAATTTACAGAGATGTTCATGTCCTGCTAGGGTTCTCGCTTGTCTTTTCGATGTTGGATTTTTTTTACATATTTCACCATTGTCATCACAGCTAAACTTCATTTCAACCTGAACTTTCCTCATTGAATCTAGGGTTTTCTTTGAAGTAAAGGGTTTCATTTTACCCCCAGAGATTGGAGAACCTTTAGTTGAATGGCTCAACTTGCTGTCATTTCCCCTGTATTTACATTTTGGCTTGTAATCTGGCAATTGCTCAAGTTGACAGAAAACATTATTTACATCAGCTTCATCCTCCTCTTCCTCCTCCTCAATGAGTTCAGTCTCTGATGAGTTAGAATAATCTCCATGATCTTGCTTTCTGATAGGTTCTGCTGCTTCACAGTGATCTTCTGGTAACTCTCTGTGGTGCTGATGAAGGTGTGAGGACCAGATAAGCTCTTCATCATCCTCATTCATGGTTGGTGGGAGAGACTCTGGACCTTGTAGGTCAAGACCTGGACCATGTTCT
>NW_015112688.1:398549-425803 GCF_001443285.1 Poecilia latipinna | reverse complement strand
TTTTTAAATGTGTGGCCACACAATTTACAGAGATGTTCATGTTCTGCTAGGGTTCTCGCATGTCTTTTTGATGTTGGATTTTTTTTACATGATATACCATTGGCATCACAGCTAAATTTCATTTCAACATTAACTTTCCTCATTGAGTCTAGGGTTTTCTTTGAAGTAAATAATTTCATTTTATCCTGAGAGATTGGAGATCCTTTAGTTGAATGGCTCACCTTGCTGTCATTTCCCTTGTATTTACTATTTGGTCTGCAATCTGGCAATTGTTCAAGTTGACAGAAAACATTATTTACATCAGCTTCTTCCTCCTCTTCTTCCTCCTCAATGAGTTCAGTCTCTGATGAGTTGGAATAATCTCCATGATCTTGACTCCTGATAGGTTCTGCTGCTTCACAGTGATCTTCTGGTAACTCTCTGTGGTGCTGATGAAGGTGAGAAGACAGGAGAAACTCTTCATCATCCTCATTCATGGTTGGTGGGAGAGACTCTGGACCTTGTAGGTCAAGACCTGGACCATGTTCTTCAGGAGCATCTTCTTTAAGCAGCAACATCTGCTGAGCATCTGCAGGAACCAATGAAGCAAATTATGTACATTATAAACCACTGCAGCTTTATATTCACATCAACATTACTAGTGTTACAAACTAACGTACATAAATGTTTGACTTCAGGTTGAACTGCGATGTTGATCGCTCTGAGGTTCACTATAATAGCAATGCCTGTTAAAATCTGTATTTTAAGCCTGACTTTTTTATACAACTGTAATATGTCTCAAATATCTTACATCACATAATAAATAGCAATATTTTCAGCTTTAAACATTTTTTTTTCTAAAACTCGATGAGTTGGCGGTCAGCCATCCTGGGGCCATCTACCACCAAACTTAAGTCTATTTTCTGGTGAAAACCCTGAATAAAATCAATTAACTTTTGATTACTCATTAATCGATAAATTGCATCTGTAGCAGAAAGCCAAAGAAATGATAGCTGAGTTATTTAAATGGGGTGTTTTTGTTGCTAGTTTTTACTTTTTGTTTACAATCCTGTAGCCAAAACATGTTACTTTGTAACTTGAATTGATGGATGTTATTGTGTTCATAAATTTAAATATAAACTTGTCTCTTTTGAAAAATGTGTCAAGTTCTGTTTTATGCACATTACACAGACTTAAATAACAAATTAAAACCCAGAACAAAGAAAACAAATCATTTTCGTGTGATGACATGAAGATAATGAACTCATCAAGGTGACATTTTTTGTGCTATCAATGCTCTGAATCAGATATTTGATCCAACAGGGAATCAGGACAAAGTCACTCTGGCCTAAAGCTGTTTACAGTAATTTGCTTCGTTTGGGAACTAGACAGTTTCTTAAGACCAGAGCTCTTTAAGTTCATGAAGCTGATGTGATTGAATGCAGACTTCCCAGACCAAAGTGCCTCTATACCCAGTTTCAGAGCTGATCAGGAAGAGAGTCTCCCTATAACCATCATTTGAACAGTTTGTTCAAATGATGGTTATCAGAAAAGATAACCAACTTCAATCCTAAATGATGAGAGCTATCTAGAAAAAGAAAGCCAAAGACCTGAACATAATCTTCAATAGCTTTAGGAACCAGAGCTCCATTGAACCAAGAGCAGCAGAAAAGTTGAATATTTCAATGATGAATCAAATTGGACACGTTCATTTGCGTTAGGATTCAGTCAATCTTCCATCAGATAGAAAGCTAATCTGCTAACACAGACACAAACCGTTTCTCAACTTTCTGTTAAGAAGATAAACCTCAGAAAGCTGCTCCTAAACCATTACTGATAAGAAAACATACAAACCTAATCTATGCAGCAGGACTTTGGGGTTGAAATCAGCCTCCAGCGTTTTGCCTCGATGCTCCATTTCTTCTAATGGAGACCGCTCCTCTTCACAACCAGAGAGATGGGTGAACTGGTGGTGAGGTCAACTTGTAGATCCAGCTGAGAGACAGGAACCACAAAATGAACAAAGTTAAAAAGCTACAAATCATTGTAAAATACAATGTGATTCTATAACTCATCTATTAGGATCTTTAGTTGGTCCCAGATATCCTCACAGGACAATAGCTGGGCTTCTTACTGTGCAGTATTGTACTTTCTACTTTTATTCAAAAACCAGAATACAGACTTCTGCTAAACATTGGTAACCAAAATTAAATTTTGAAAGCTTAAAGAATAAGAAAAAACAATAATTAAAACTGAAAAGCACTAAATAAATGACATAAAATGACAGAAACATAGCAGTGGCCTCTTTACTCTACAACAAAGAGCTAAATTACACAAAAGCAGTTATTTAAAGCGTGTGGAAGAACTTTATGCATCATTTAATCAAAGTTTTAATTCCACAGCAATATTTCAGCTAACCAGGACGCTGGAGTTCACAGATGATCCCACAACTTATCCTCAGCAGGAAATGGCCGCTCTGCGCCGCACTCAGCTCTTCTTCACCATCCGTTTCTGAAACACACCATCCTGTTAAAATACTGCCTGCTCAACACTTTACTGCGAAGGTACAAACATATTTCAACAAACTATGAGAATATTTACTGTTTTCTTACCAGAAATATCACCAAACCATGAAAAGCGGGACGCGTTGTCCCCGCATGACCTAAGATGGAGAAACAGGAAATCCTCTGAAGTTTCTTCTTCCTCTTGCGGTTTTTGCGGGTTGGCAAAAAGAAAAAGAAAAAAAAACTTTCCGGTGTGCATCGCCGCCACCTACTGGTGAGGAGTGTAGGTATATATGGCAATTTTATTAAATTTGCAGAGAGAAAATTATATACTTTTAATTGGGTTTGTTAGTGTTAGATATTGAAACAAATACTGATAACACTCATTTCTCGAGTTGTTTTGTAGAAAGTTTTCTTAGTCAAATCTCACTTTCACCTTTTCAACTTTTTAAGATAAACAACCAGTAACTTTCATTGTCAAACTGCGGGACTTTGCATAGTATTAGGTTTTCTCACACATACAAGTATTGCATATGTCTGTATATTTTATAATATATTATGTCTTTTACATGTCTCACATTTATGAGGAAAATATATTTTTCATAAATACCATTAAGCTAAAAAGTATTCATACTCCTTCCATGCTTATGTTTACATTCTAAATCAGTTTCCACTCATTAGTGTCCTCCAGCTCAACACACACAGCTGAATATTTTTTGTTTTTTTGTTTTGATTCGTGGTTCATGATTCGTAAAAACGTGATTAAAGCTTGATTCGTGTGCCTGTCCTATCCCTAAAGTAACACAACTAAAATATTTATCTTTGTCGACTCTCGTGTATCTGTTTAAATTTGATTTCTGGCTACATCTATACCCACAAAGATCACAACTGAAAGGTTTCTTCCCTGTGTGGACCTTCATATGTGTGTTTAAATCTCCTTTCTCCCTGAATCATTTCTCACAAACATCGCAGCAAAATGGTTTCTGTTCTAGGGTGGTTCTCTTGTGTGAGATTATATTTGATATATAGATAAATCGTTTGTTTTACAAAGATCACAGCACTAAGTTGTGTGGCCTGTGTGGATTCTCATGTGTGTTTGAACTTGATTTCAGGATATATCAGTGTCCACAAAGATCATAACTGAAAGATTTTTCTCTTGTGTTTCATGTATCTGTTTAAACTTGAGTCCATATTTACAGTGGATATGGAAAGTATTCACACTCCTCTACATTTTTCACTCTTTGCTTTATTCCAGCAATTTGTTAAAATATCAAAAAAGTTATTTCTCATGAATGTACACTCAGCATCCCATCTTGACAGAGACAAGACAAACTTAGAAATCTTTGCAAATTTATTAAAAAAATAAAAACTGAAATATGACATGGTCATAAGTATTCAGACCCTTTGCTCTGTATTGAGTAGAATCACCCTTTTGAAGAAGTACAGCCATGCGTCTTTTTGGGATGTGATGCAACAAGCTTTTCACACGTGGATTTGGGGATTATCTGCCGTTCTTCCTTAAAGATCCACTGCATTTCTGTTTGCAGCTTTGTTTACTGAGAGCTAATGATGCCATCTTTCCAGAATTTAGGCAAAATAAAAATATGGTCTCATCTTGATGGGGCTGCACAGTGGAGCAGTTGGGAGAGCTGCTGCTCTGCAGCAAGAAGGCTTTGGGTTCGATACCCAGCCTCAGTCCTTCTGCATGGAGTTTGCATGCTCTCCCTGTGCATGTGTGGGTTTTCTCTGGGTACCCTGGTTTCCTTCCACAGTCCAAAAACAAAAACTATCAGGTTAATTGGCCTCTCCAAATTGCCCCTAGGTGTGAGTGTGTGTATGCATGGTTGTTTGTCTCTGTGTTGCCCTGCCTCTCGCCCAGAACGATAGCTGGAGGTAGGCATCAGCAACCCTCCCAACCCCACTAAGGGACAAGGGTGTAAAGAAAATGGATGGATGGACGGGCTCTGTTATGAAGTGTGTGTGGCTGATTGCTGAGTGTTCAGCTCCAGGGCCTTTACGAGGAAAAGGTTATGTAATGCCATAGCAGGGCTTTTCTGCCAGCTGAGGACAATAGAAATGTGTAATACAGCAAGTTTGACATATTGGTGTTTCCGTTAAAATGTTTTGTTAAAACAAAGGACAAAATATGGACAAAGTTTATAAGTGGCAGTTTTCCTCAGTTGCTTTGGTGCATTTCTCAAATCATTCTAGACAATCCCAGTAAGTGCTTTTCAGTTCATACAAACAGCATCAACCTGCAAAATCCACTTTCTAAAAATCTTTCGTCCATCTCTCAGTGTATCTGATAATAGTTGGATTCATGTCCATGACTGAAACCAAGGAACGTGTGAAAATTGTCAGAGTGAGGACATTATGTTTGGAACGCTGAATATGGCTACCTGTGCATGATGAAATGTCCACCAAGCCCAAATTTAGTGACAACAGTTTCCAATTTGAGTTCATAAAAAAAAGATTTGTGCTGAAATGATCCAATGTGGAGAAGGAAATCAAACGAAATGCTATCCAAGTGCAGCAAGTGCAACCTCACGGGGTAAACATGTTGTATCAAAGCTTTTAGTTTGACATCATGAAACTTGTACAAAACAGATGTAAACTTTATTTTTATCATACCAACAGCAGAGGGCGCCGTTATCCATGATTTGGTCGCAAGCTTCCGATGTACATTCTTATAAAACATTAAACAAAAAGACATCATGAATTTATCCTCTTGGTAGTTCGTTGATTTTGACCATAAATCGTAACAACATGTTTTAATCTCGGCACCCAAACATTTCAGCCTTCATTAAACATCAAACATTATGCCTTCTGCTTTACTGAACCTACTGAACAATCCAGTGGCTATTCCGTGTGGCCACAGCTACTGCATGAGCTGCATTCAAAGCTTCTGGGATAAAAAGGGTAAGAAGAAACATCACAGCTGCCCTCAGTGCAGGCAGACTTTTGCACCAAGGCCTGCTCTGGTTAAAAACACAATGTTAGCAGCTTTGGTGGAGCAGCTGAAGCTGACTGGACTCCAGGCTGCTGCTGCTGATCATGCTGGACCTGAAGATGTGGCCTGTGACGTGTGCCCTGGGAGGAAGCAGAAGGCCGTCAGGTCGTGTCTCAACTGTTTGGTTTCCTACTGTGAGAAACACCTCCAGCCTCACTACAGCGCCGCTCCGCTGCAGAAACACAAGCTGGTGGAGCCCTCCAAGAAGCTCCTGGAGAACATCTGTTCTCGTCACGATGAGGTGATGAAGGTTTTCTGTCTCACCGATCAGCAGTGCATCTGCATCTTGTGCACCATGGATGAACACAAAGGCCATGAAACGGCTCCAGCTGCAGCTGAGAGGGCAAAAAGGCAGAAGGAGCTGGAGGAGAATCGACAGCAAATCCAGAAGAAAATCGAGGACCAGGAGAAGGAGCTGAAGAGGCTCCAGCAGGAGGTGAAGGATGCCTGCGTCTCTGCTGATGAAGCAGTGAAGAGTACAGAGAAGATCTTCACTGAGCTGATTACTCTCCTCCAGAAAAGACGCTCTGAGGTGAAGCAGCAGATCAGATCGCAGCAGGAAGCTCAGGTGCTTCGGGTTAAGGAGGTTCAGGAGAAGCTGGAGCAGGAGCTCAATGATCTGAAGAGGAGAGACACTGAGCTGGAGAAGCTTTCACACACGGAAGATCACAACCAGTTCCTGCAAAGCTACGCCTCGCTGTCAGCCCCCAGTGACCTCGCAGACTCATCCGGCATCAACGCCGTTCCTCTGAGGCACTTCGAGGACGTGACAGCAGCTGCGTCCGAGCTCCGAGACAAACTGCAAGACATCCTGAGAGACGTTGAGACACACACCCTCCAGACAGTGTCCAGTTCCCGACCGGAGCCAAAGAGCAGAGCTGAATTCCTGAAATACGCCTGTGAAATCAGTCTGGATCCAAACACAGCTTTCAGAACGCTGAAACTGAGCAACGAGAACAGAGCAGCAATAGTGTGGTACGAGGACGAGTCCTTCACTCCTAGCCCGGAGAGATTCAGCTCTTGCAGACAGGTGCTGAGCAGGCAGAGCCTGACCGGACGATGCTACTTTGAGTTTAAATGGGCTGGAATAGGAATTTTTGTAGCAGTTGCATACAAGAGCACCAAGAGAGGAGGGAGAGCAAATGAATCGCTGTTTGGGTTTAATGATCAGTCGTGGGCGCTACGCTGTGACATTGAGCATTTAAGTTGGAAAGGAGCTGGTTACACTTTCAGTCACAACAAAGCAGAGACTCCAGTGTCAAGTCCTCAGTCATACAAACTGGGAGTGTACCTGGATCACAGTGCAGGTGTTCTGGCTTTCTATGATGTCTCTGAAACCATGACTCTGCTCCACAGAGTCCAGACCACCTTCACTCAGCCGCTCTACGCTGGACTTGGCTTTTTTTTCTGTGATGGAGGCGATGCAGAGTTCTGCAACCTCAAAGACACAGAATAAATCTGACTGTACATTATAAAATATATCACTATGTTGACACAGTATGGTAGAGACAGATTAAATATGAAAAAACTGAGCTTGTGTGCTTTGTCCCACTAGAAACAACCAGTCAGAGCCAGGAGGCGGGTCTTGGTGCTGTCAGTCACAATCTTGTGTAATGCTGTTCATCCCTCTCACATTGGTCAAGTCTGTATTTCACTGTTCTTACCCAAATTTAGACAAACAATTGTGTTTTTTGTCATGTACCCTAATGTACTTATTACAACAAAGACTTTAAAGGTTTTTTATTTAAAGTGAATTTCTGCTTTTATTAATTTCATCCCTGAGTTGCCTTTTTAATCCTATTTTGATCATCCAACAGGTTCAAAACAAGTCAAGTTTGAAACATAAAGTGTAAAGTACCCACTGAGGCATTAATAAAGCCTCCATTAATTAAGTGAAATGGCTTTATAAGTAAGAGTAAAGAAAACTGTGTTCTGGTTGTTTACAGGAGTAAAATGTCCTGCATACTTTCTGCACTACTTCAGTTTTAGTCAGATAAATAGTGGTGAGATTTGTTTTGCCACAGGATGTCTAACTCTAAATATTTTTTCAGCAACGATTTGTCTGTTTTCTGTCACTGTGCAAAATTTTACTCCTAAATCGAGAGCCTTCCTATTTTTTTGAGTGTAAGATGATTAGCTTCTGAAACAAATTATGTATTATATAAAGATCATTTTGCTTCCTCTCTTAGAGCATAAAAACCTGCATGTTGGGTTAACTGTTTACCCAAAATGACATTTAGGTCTGATTTTATGTTTATGGTTATTTCGTGCAACAAACCAACACAAATTAGTGCATAATTGTGCAGAATAAGAAAAACGTTTCAGCAGGACAACGCTGTCGAACATACCACCAGAAATACCTAGAGTAGCGAGTGGATCTTCCACAATGGCTCTTAGTAACTTTATAACTTAATATTAAAATTGAAAAGAACCAATTGATGTCTTCAAATATAAAATGCAGGTTTTTCTATTTATTTTCATATTCGCTCTGAATTTTTTTTCCTTATAACTAGATTTTAATCTATGTACTTATTTTTGCATCATTTTCCATCCCACAAAAAAGGAATATTTATCATCCTTTACATTTATTGTAATTTTAAATCCTAAAAACAGATATAAAGTTATGTTTTTTAAAATTATGACAACACATTCCCCAAAGTAGATTTTTATACAAATGTATAAGTTGTCTTTTGCAGCTCTAAACGAGTTTTGTTTTGGCTAGCTTGAGAGAGAAAAATGGCTCTTTGGGTTGTAAAGGTTGCAGACTCCTAGAACAAAGTATTTTCATGTTTTTGAATGGTCTAGTCAAAGTCCAGACCTAAATTCAATAAAGAATCTTTGGAAAGAATTAAACACTGCTGTTCACAGATCCATCCAATCTGCCTGAGCTTGAACTATTTAACAGAAGAATAGGCAAATGTTTTGTTTTGGAAAGATTTGTAGCTGTAAAAATGAATCTACAAAGTATTCATTCAGTTGGCAGAAATACAAATGGACGGCACACTTTCTGTTTTTTATTTGTAAAAATTTTGAAAACCGTTCTTGCATAATTTTCCCACTTGAGATTTATTCAATTTTTTAAAATTATTCTACACCTTAAAACCCTGAAAATAACATGAACTATAGACTGTATGCCTGCAAACTGTGGGGGTGAAAAATTCAAAGGGGGTGAAAACTTTTGTTTGGAATTGTAGCTCTAGTAATAAATACAACTTCCTCAATATTTACTCAAATAGAGTACAGGCTGGGACTCCATACCTCCAATAGTAGCAATTAGTAGTTTGTCAAGTTTTTGTATCCAGGAATTACTATTCTTAAAATTACATTAAAGTCAGTGCAATGTAGAAAACACAAGCTTCATACAAGTCCCAAATCATCATGATCATCATAAGATGCACATGGAGAAAGGAGTCAGGAAGTCCAGGCTGATTGTGTTAATTCCCTTCATGGTCCATCGCTGCTCAGTATGGTTTATTCTGTTCAGAACACACAAAGATAAAACACACACACACTCATCAGGTTTTTCCTACATTTTACACTGAAATTGGTAACTGACTCAAAAATAATTCAGATTCAGTGCAACTTTACCTGCTTAGACTTTTTCCTTGCTGTGGAGAAAAAAAAAATACAAGTCTCATTTAGATAACAAAATGCACGAGTCTTATATTCTTATCATTTTAAAGTGATCAGTCACCTGTGTGCAGGGCAGACAGCATCACAGCCAGAACAACGAGCAGGAAGGCCAAGATGAAGAAAACCATGAGGTAAAAGGTCCAGCTGGTCGGCTCTGAACAGAGAGAACAAACCAGACATGACCCTGTGCTGCCATCTGGTGGTGGACCGTAGTTCTGTAGCACAGCTACTCAGGACTACTCTCACCTTCAACTTGCAGGATGAAGCTTTTCTTGACGGGCATTCTTAGCGACTTATGGGAGACGCTGCATGTGAACTGCCTCCCTGAATCCTTGACCGAAGCCTTGAGGTAGAAGAAGCCCGACACGGAGTAGGTCTTGTCCTGGTTGTGCTTGTGGCTGGACAGCAGGACGTTCTGCAGCATCTTGGGAAGCGGGGCCCCGACCCGCTGACCCAACGCCGCTGGGTCCTGTTCGTACCAATTTATCTCCACATCCAGAGGGTAGTAGTTGTCTGCCTCGCAGACAACCTTGTGTTCATTGCCGTCCAGCAAAGATAGAACAGGGCCCACGTTCAGGGAGACACGGGGAGGCTCTGAAAGGATGAAATTATCAACTTTGAATGGAAAAAACTGATGCAATACTAGATAAATATACAATAATTCTTTAAAAAATTGATTTCTAGAGTTCAGGAACTGGCGCAAATAAATTCTCAATCAGTAATGAGAAACAATTAAAGGGTTCTTGAAGCAGCCTCTCAAATCCTTTCTTCCTTAAAATGTGTTCACAAACACGTATGACAGTAAAAAATTGCAGCATGTATGCAGTGTGACATGCATTCAAATCTCTGTTAACTAATGTAAACCAAATGTCTAAAATTGATGCATTAAAGGACACAATTTGTCTGATTAAAACTGCCCACATTTTAAGTACGTGGGCTGGTTTTAGAAACAGTTCGAGTTCGAACAGTTCGAATGGAAGCATAAAAACATGCAAAATATAAATTTTGCATAATTTTGCTCATTCATACCAGCCCTGTTTAGTTTGCTTTAATCAAACTCTGATTCATTTGCTACAAACTCAAAGGAGTTTCAGTACTTTAACAGTGATGGTAGAGTGGAGCGAGACAGACCCCAGTTTGCCATGGTGGGAAAAAAAGCTGAGCAAAAATGCAAAGCTTTTAATTTTCCAGGCCGACTAGACTCCGACCTTTGCCTTCAGTCATGAGATATGGCTGAAATAATGAGATTCTGGACGTGAGTGGATGAAATGACCCTCGTCATTCAGGGGGTAACTACGGACAGAGCTGCTCCTCCTCTGCATCAGATGGAGACAGTTTAGGTGGTTCTGGCACCTGGTCAGGATTCCTCCAAAGTGAATCACTTTGCAGGCTTTCTGGGAACATCCCACAGCGAGGACAGCCTGGATTGTGCTGGGAGGATTATTTATAACTCCTGAGTTGGAGCGTATCACCCGGGGGAGAAATGTTTAGGTTTCCCTACTGGATGTAATGAATTGCCTGGTTAAACCCCTTAAACATCACCCCCGGAAAATTCAATGGAAACACGGCACGTGGGCGTTCCGTCGCAGGTTAAAGGGTTTTAATAACTATGAATAAAAATTATTATTTTTAATATTCAAACACCTTTTTTTTGTTGGAATTTATTATTAAAATATTTTTGTTTTCATTCCCACCCAAACCAGGCGACATTATTTACTGACCCGACTGACAAACTCTCTCTCTCACCTTCGATATGCACCACTACGTCCTGATTCCCAAACAGTGGATTTACAAGCACAGAGCAAATGTATGTCCCTTCACTGCTCATCTTGGTGAAGGGCAGTGTGTAGGTGGCATCTCCTCCAGCGAGGGCCTTTTTCCCCACTCCAGAGCCCTGTATCTGCCCCGTCCGGCTGCAGTGGCTGAAGAGTTTGATCCTCTCTCCACGCTGCTGCCAGTGCCACTCCACCGTGGTGTTTGCTCCCCGGTGGTCGATGCCGAACTGGCAGTGGAGCCTCTGCTGAGAACCAAGGGTGGCTTTCACAGAGGGAGTCTGGGTTTTGGTAACCATGGCAACTGCGGGACAAAGTTAACCATACATCAATATATGAAGGATGACTAGGGTGGAGAACACTTTCGTTCAGATTTTGAAGTATGAGATGCTCATAACTTCAAAGGTTTTCACATCCCTTCGAATTTTTGACACATTTTAATGTAGTTTATTGGAATCGGGTGCAATATGCCGGCATATAGTGTAGTGTCATATTGCTGTGAAATGGGAGGAGAAGGCAACAGAAAAAAACTGATAATCTGGGTAAGATGACCGTTAATCTGAGCAGCACCCAGTGGGTAACTCTGGAGGAGCTGCAGAGATCTACAGCTCAGGTGAGAGAATCCACCTACAGAAAAATCACTATACTGTAAAAACACAAAATCTTACCAAGTATTTTTGTCTTGTTTTGAGTGCAGATATCTTCATAGTACACATAAAAGTAACTAGCAAGTTACTTTTCATGAACTTGTAGGAGCTTATTTTATTTGTTCATTAAAAAGTGTCTTGCAATAAGTGAAATAATCTCCCAGTTAGTTTTCTGACAATTAATTGAATAATCAGGTAAAACAATTTGGCATATTCTGCTGATTTTTGTTTAACCACTTAAGCTTATTTTATTCAATGTTAGTAATACTTCATAACATACAAATAGGCCAATATTTCAAATCCTATTTTAAATAATAAAATATTTGACTGCTGAGAATGTAATAACGCAGCATTCCTTTAGTGTGCATTTGATCATTTGTAGTGAAGAATGTATCTGTAGCTAAAAAATACTTCTAATGTAAACATGTAAAAAACTCGGGCCTTTCTGTTTGACTTGATAACATCAACACAGCATAGGGATGATGTGTTGATTATTTTTTGGATTAAACAATTAATAGTTGCAATAATAATAGCAAAATGGGCCTAATAGAATATTGTTTGTTTTTTTTTTTGTTTTTTTTTTTACAGAAGTTGAACAATGACACTTTAAGAGTTCTGGGTTGAACATCGTTACAGAAAAATAAGCTTTTTTCATCGTAAACATATATATTTTTATGCTGTTTTGGCTTAATTAGTGCTCTGAGGCTGTTGTTCTTTCAGCAAATGCCCATTTTAACGTCTGTTTGTATACTCCAGTTAGTAATTAATCGATTACAAAATTTGTCCATTTATCACGATTAATCCGATTAATTGTGTCAGCCCTAATTACACTTAAGGTTTGCGGTTGTCATTTCAAAACATTCAAGAGGTGTGAATACTATATTGTTAAACACTGTATTTCTCATCTGTTGAGGTTTACCAGATGTAGTCAGGATCTCAGTGTCAGCGATAGCGGGCCAGCTGCGGTAGTCCTGCTGCCCCGGTGGAGGTTCGTTAGACGGATGTCTGAGGAAGCCGGTGACCGTGAACAGGCCCTTGTCTTGCTTCAGGGTGCAGGTGAACCACCGGTTGTAATCCTTTGCTTCCTGGCTCGGCCAGTGGATGTGCATGCCCTCTGTGCTGTACCTTCGCAGCTCACATTCCAGCTGCTCTGCTTCCACCCCGTCCAGATACCGCCGCAGGTCCAGCTTGGATCCTACACCAGAAAGGATAAAGCCTGAAATGCAGCAGTTTCCAGCTCAATTTTCTTGACTTACAGGCCGCAGGGAGTGACTTACCAGTGATCAGGAAAGTGATGGCATCTGGATTAACAGGAGTGTCTCCTTTTTGACCAAACTGCAGCATGGCCTGTCTGTGGATGAGCTGAGTCTCAACATGACCCTCATTATTGAGGCTCACATGCTCATCTGTGAACTGACAGGGCAGCCATTGGATCTGATGAACACAGTGCACACCTGTGGAGGGTTATATGACGAATTAGTATAACACAATGTTATACTCCACACAAAATGACTCAATGTTTACCAAAATACACAAACACCTTTAAACGACATACCTGTTGCTATAAAATAGCATAGAAAAAACTCCAGCAGCAGACCCATGGTGATTATTCATTGGTGATTTCCACTTTGGTTCTCCGTGTAGAACTGTGTGAGTATCAACACGCTTTCGCTTTCATTTTCTAAGAAAAAAAACTTCACCCAGCTTGTATTACGTGACAATCATATGAAAACTGCATGACAAAAAAATTACAAAATACTTTAGAAAATGCTTAAGAGAATTAAAAATAATGTATTTTTATAGTAGAGAATTTAAAAAAAAATTACTTTATATATTGATGTGACTGTGGGAGCCGCAGTACCGGCGTTGTCCAGAGGCGTCGCTGTGGCTACTGCTGACCGCTGCCATACGTTAAAGAAGCGGAAGCGCTGGACTCTTGAAATGTTGACATGCTGTTAAAAAAATGAGGACAACTGCAGCACGCCGATACCAGTAAACTGGGTTGAACCGAGACATAGAACCGCTGGTCTGGTTTGTAAAGCTGCCTTTACTGACTGGGCTTCTTTTCTCCTCATTCAGCCGCAATGGCGCTCATTATGAACAAAGGTAATGCATATTTTCATTGTTTTCATACCCTATGAAGCCCGCTTATCGTCGTCTGCTGTATAGAGATATTACCTTTATACTTCATAAATAAAATATTATCTACCAGACGATTTTTTTCTTTATGGTTAAACAGTATAAAATAAAACCAAAATAAACGAGTAAACGATAAACCAAAAACAATATAATTAATAGACGCAAAATGATTCCTAAGTAAATGAATACAAGTAGGTAAGTATCAAAGCTTAATATAGCATAATAAGTAAACAAAAGGTAATAATGCAATGAGTAAATGTATAAGTCGAAAAAGGATAACTAACATTTTGGCAACACTGGTGAATCAAAGTAATAAATGTTATCAATAACATTCTAGAAACTGTGACAATCAACTTAAGTTTTATTTTTATTTCAAAGCCAATTAGTTGTTCTTGAAACGTTTTTTATTCGTTACACCTTTGTTAATTTTGGCAAGCTGTGGGACTGCTTGTGGGATCCTAAACACCAGTGGCACATCTCAGGAAAATTTAAATGTCCTGTCTTTATCTGTAGTAATCACATATATTTAATAAATTTTTTGTTAAACTAATTGTAGGATGTAAACAGAATAAACTGTAAAGATGAGCTTTGGATGGTGTCTTGTTGTTGTTGTCATTATGAGCTCACATTTTTTGAACCGCACTCTCAGATGGAGTTATGTAGCGGGTCACCGGCAGTGATTGACAGCTTTCCATCATTCTCATTAGCATGAAAAGGAGGCCAGACAAATGCAATCAAAAAAAGATGACTGACTCCAGACATGTTTATTCAAATTTTAGCACAGTTTTTAGAAACACTGTTGTAATTACTGTCGGATAGAGGATTGTGGATTTCCTTGTATTATAGATTTTTTATCAGTTTAACTCGTATCATGATTTATAATTTCAACCACTTGTAAAATGTAGTAGCAAACTACCTAAAGGGTTAAGAATCTCTTCTCCCAGAAAGCTAGAAATGGCCTTGGTTATAAACCTGACCGGTGCTTAATGAACTAAATCATGAAGTGTTGCTGTGACTTTCTGGTTCTTTCAGATTCAGCCATTCTTCAGGGGGCTTTCCTGCAGGCGGAGAAACTATGTCTCCCCTCGTCTCTGTCCTCGCTTCCCAAAGCCGACTGGAGCCGTGTCGGGCGCCCGATCTTACTAGCACTCCAAGAAATCTGTGGACGAAACGAACCTGACAGTCAACCCAACCTTCAAGCTTTAACTTGGAAGAAGAGAATTGTTTGTGTTGTGTGGTTGAAGCTGTTGAGCAGAGAAGCTAAGGAGGATGTAGAAAAGGCGTGGAGGGAGAATCCGTTCTTCTCCCTCCAGAACAGCTTCCCTGAGGTGAACCACGCCGTCCTACTGGAGTTGGTGAAGTCGACTGCCGCTGCACCTATTTTTGCCCGTTTCCTCCTTCACCTTCCTCAGGATCGGATCGCCATGGAGCTGGGAAGGCTAACGGAGCATGTCAGGAGCGATCCCGCTGGGGAAGAAGATGTCAGATTTTTTCTGGAAGTTTGGTGGGAGCTGTGGAAAGTCAGAGAGGAACTTAAATCACAGACAGAAGAAACCATAGAGGCGATGTTTGCCAACCAGTTTGCCCGTCTGTCCTCAGATTCTCCCCACACTGCAAAGAGGTTGAAGCTGGACTCTGCAGAAATGACAGCATCGTCTGTAAACACTGACATCCTGCACGTTCTCTTTAATGCGCTGAAAGACATGATGGATATGGTGGCTTCTACAGATGTGTGTTTTCAGTCTTTATCTGTTTCTCTTGATGCTCTCTACACATCCTTCCTGATAACACAGGAAGTCGTTCTTCCTATAACAGAAAAGTTGGACATTTTGTGTAAAACGATCGGCTGCAGAGGAGAGATTGAGACCCTCAGTGCTGAACTTATTCGAGACGCTCAGAAAGACTTGAGTGCCTCTCTGTCACCGTCTCGGTTTCAGCCCAGCACGATGAAGCTGTCTGAAGCCTTGAAGATCATCACAGGTCTCGCACAGTTTTGGAAAGATAAAGGCCTTCTGGTGGTCAGCGACCCTTCGACTCCATGTTTCTCTGCCGTCCGGCTACAACGGAGCATCCAGAGAGTCCTGACGGCTCTCGATGAAGCTCCTGAAGCTGCGGCGGAGACGGACGCGCTCAGAGATCTGCTCAAATCCCTGGACCTTCCTGCTGATGAGAACGCTCCTGACATTCAGGCTCAGGTAACCACGGTGATCATCGCTCACCGCCTGCAGGACTACCACAGCTTTGCAGAGCTCTTTGCAGGCAAGGCATCCTGGGCTCATTCTGAGTTCTGGGTTCACTGCCTGGACGAAAATCAAGCTGCTTTCCGGCAGCATCGTACCCTCCTCCGCCTCTCTTCTACCCTCATGAGTCTCCTACACGCTGAGAACTCCGATATTAGTCGCTGCAGGAAGTTGATGAAGACCGCCGCAGATATTTTTTCTGCACTTTCTTTAGAAGACAAGAACCAGACGCTTGCTGCCATGTTGGGTTTATCCAGCAAGGGCTTCTTCAAACAGCCCGTCCCCTCCGCTGTAACGGAGGGCTTCCAACAGGAGCTCAACATGGCCTTCAACTGCATCATCCAAGGAGGTGGCGGAGCCTCAGCAGCAGTGTCGCAAGGCAACCTGACCACCGCCGTATCCTTGGTGGCCAGAGTGGCGTTTCAGAACCCAGAGGCAGCGATAAAGTCCTGCTGCCACTCAGCCGTTTTCAACAAGGGAGCCTTCTCCCTGATGGCCAAGATCCTGCAGCAGCTGCCTGGACTCAAAGCTCAGCTGGGAGGAAAAAATGAAGGGGAACCTAAAGATGATAAAGTAAATGCTGCGAGTGGTAGGAATCTGCTATGCAGGTGTTTGCAGGACACAATCAGGAGCAAATCCATGTCAGCCAGTGAGAAGCAGCAACTCCTCAAGTTCCTGGGTCTTCTGATGACGCCAGACGTGATGAATGAGGAGAAGAAGGAAAGTTTCCTGTTGCCTCAGGAGGTCGTCAACACCTTTGTCCTGCCCAACCTCTCAGCTGTTGGTGAGGATGCCCTTGTTATCGTTTTAACCCACTAAGAGTTGATGGTTTTTAAAAAAAGTCTGGAAAACTTATTGAGCCTTGTGAAAGAATTCAGCCTTGTATTTATTCACAGTTTGTCCTGATGCAACCATAAACTTTAAAGGAAACCTATTATCCAAAATTGACTTTTCATGCGTCTTTTACTTCCATTTGGTTCTCAGCTACTAAAATCAGTCAAACTGTTTAAAAAAAAAAAAAAGAAACACCCAGGTGTTTTCTGGAAATGTGTTAGTTTTTTCGTCTGGGAAGGCAAGTCGTTGAACTTTATGTTTGTAATCTGACAAAGTGACACAATCTGCTATGAATCATTTTATTTCCCAGGCTTTATAAATATTTGACTTTTATTAGTAGTTATTAACTTCAATTCTTATGTCTTCTAGTATTTGTAGCCAGGCCTTTCATGTACTTGGGTGGATGATGTGTTGAAACATTTGCTGAAGGATTCGCACTGTGATTTTCTCCATGTATCTCCAGGTGACGATAAGATAGACACAGAGTTCAGTCTGCAGCTTCTCCATGCTGCTCTGTCAGTGGAAGCAGCTACCTCCCCTCACTGGGTGTTGAGCTGCTCTCCTTTCCCCCTCCTCTTTGTCTTGGCTCAACTCTACAACCAGGCTTACAGGTGTGTGTGTGTGTGTGTAGTTTCTAATGTTTTATATTTTCTACTTTTCATCTTTTAACTTCATTATGAATCATCTGATAGATGTTGGGAGGAGCCAGCAGAGCGTGCCGTCCACCTACGCTCCATGGACACCAAAGAGCTGCTGGTGTCAGTTTTGACCACTCTGGGGCAGCTGGTGGGGGCGGAGATCGAGGCAGCCCCCACCAGCTGGTCCAGAGCTCTGTTCTGGCTCTACAACAAGACCGAGGAGTTGGATTGGACCGTTCGGTTCCATCTGAGGCCCGTGTGGGGAGAGCACTTTAAAAACGAGGTGCCCTCCTCTCTGCTGGAAGTCTGTGACCTTCCTGAACAGGTAGGAATATCATGTCCACACTGCAAAAACACTTATTAGTAATAAGTATTTTTGGTCTAGTTTCTAATGCAAAATAAGATGAATTTAACTTTTCAACAAGACATAGAAGCTTGTTTTAAGTCGATAACATCTGAAATCTGGGTGCAGTGTTTCTGAACCTTCAGAGCCACATAAAGACGGTTACAAAGTTGGCCTTCTGTCACTTGAAGAACATTTCCTGGATTGAAGGACTAATGTCCCAGCAAGTTCTAGAGAATCTCATCCATGTGTTTATCTTTAGTCGCAACGATTAATGCAACAGTGCCTTCACATGTCTGCCTGAAAAATCAATCGTCCTGCTGGAGCTGATCCAGAACGCTGCTGCTCGCATTCTCACCAAAACCAGGAAGTGAGAGCACATCACACCAGTTCTAAAGTCCTTCCACTGGCTCCCTGTAGCTCGGAGAATAGACTTTAAGATATTGTTGTTGGTTTATAAATCACTGAACGGTTTTGCACCACAATACATTAAAGATCTGCTGGTGTTGTATCAACCTTCTAAGCCTCTCTGGTCCTTCTGGTTCTGTTATGCATCCACAGAACCAAACATGGAGAAGCAGCACTCAGCTAATCTATAAACTGAAACAAACTTCCAGAAAAACTGCAAAACAGCTCATCAATATTGATCAATGTAGTTGATGTGCTTTGATGATTTTGATGATGGTATTTGACAAAAGGTAATATTTATTGATCGTTTCCCAGTTGGTGACTGTGTGATGTTTTTAAGGCGTAAAGCACTTTGAACTGCCATGTTGCTGTAATGTGCTATTCAAAAAACTAGACTTCATTAAGTATACGAAACAGGCTGAGATGATCAAAGTGTTTGGATGTTTGGACCAGGCTGCATCAACATTCCTGTCCTTGTTCCCCCTGTAGGACTGGTCCGGCCTGGACCTCCCTGAGTACGGCCAGGGGACGGGTCTTTTAGCATGGATGGAGTGCTGCTCCCTGTCCGACTCCCTGCGGTCCACCATGCTGTCCTGTCTTTCTCTGGACCGGCACCGGCCCGACCACGTCAGCATGTTCAGCAAGGGCCTGCTGGTGGCGCTGACGCAGAGCCTCCCCTGGTGCTCCGTCTCCCAGTGGGAGCGGCTGCTGGGCGTCCTCAGAGAGCTGATCACGTCGGCTCGCCTCAGCGTCCCGTTCTCTCTGGAGTACGTGGACTTCTTGCCCCTCCTGGACCTGAGGCAGTTCTCATGTGAGCTGCGCCTGTCTGTTCTCCTGCTGCGAGTCCTGCAGCTGCTCTGTGGCTCCAGCTGCGCCGACTGGCTGTCCTCTGACGGCTGGGCCCACGTCTGCAGGCTGTATGCCCATGCTGTGAGGGACATGATGAACTGTGTGAAAGCCAAGCTGCCTCTTCATTCTTCTTCTTTAGAGTGTCCTAAAGCTCCTGATTCCCTAGAGTTAAATCCGTCTGTTAAACCTGCAAAAAGAGATCATAATCCTGTGGAACACGCAGAAGACTCTCCTCAGGAATCAGAAGATGCTCACATGAAGGACGAGCCGGCAGCAGCTCCGAGCCAGGAGGTCCTCTTCGTTCTCAGCCAGCTTTTCTGCCACATTCAGCACATCCAGGTAGGAATCAAATGATTATATCTGGATTTTACCAGCAACATAGCTGCAGCAAAAGTTTGGTGTGGAAAATCTGCTTTTAATGACTATGAAGTTACAGGCATGGCTGCAGATATCTGCACCCTGATAAAGCCTGGAAATGGGTTGATCACAAAGCAGATCTTACTGCTCAATTCCATTTTTTTCTTTACTGATTTACATTGTTTTTCTCTCTCGTGGTTGTCATTCAGACTGCGAATTAAATGTGACCGCAGTGACACTTCTGTGTGAACGGTTTATGTTCCCAAAGCAACCCGGATGCACAGGAAAATAACGTTGATGTCACACAGCTGTGCAAGATTCACAGAAGTATAAATGATAATGGAAAGAGCAATTTATGGATGATCTTTAAAGTTTATTCAGCAATGGGAGTTGGTGGTATTGTTACTAGATCATAACAAGATGAAGCTAATTAAAGAAAGCACGTCTTTAATGTGTGCGCCCTGAAATATCTTATCCAAGTAGTTCCTTATGATCGTGCCATTGCGAGCACTGATATTGATATTTGATATGCATTTGTTTATTCCAGGTGATGATGCCAGGAGGCCAGTCTGAGCCTCTGTTCCTGTGCAGCCTGGAGATCCTCAGCCACTACGAGGCCGTCATGGCGGCTTTCCCAGACAGCTGCAGCCACGCGGAGAGCGACGACGCGCGCCACTTCTTCACCACCATCACAGACAACCTGAGCAACCAGCACATGAAGGCAGTGCTCCACCAGAAGATCACTCAGCTTGTGTCATCTGCAGCTTGAACAGACACTGTGCACGTTTCCTACTAGAGACGACCTGCTGAAGATTCTTACTAAACAATGAGGCGCTTTGAATTTCAGAATCCACACTTTACTCAAGTGTAAAAACTGAACTCTAGTAAATAAATGTTATTTTCTAGTGCAAAGATGTGATCGGTTCATTATTTTTATTAGGAGATATGAAGTAAGGTTACTGTAGCTGAGAGATATCCTTGTTATATTCAGCATGGTTGGCTCTTTTGAAACGTAATGTTAAATAACATCCACCAGTGTTTAGTAGACCACTAAGGCTAAAAGCATCTAAAGTTAGTCTAGATTTTTTTGATGGATTTCTGGACCTTAGAAAACATTTTCATAAAGCTCAATTTGATGGCAAAAACGTGGAAAAAATTGTTGGTGGCCCTCTGTTAATGAATAAAAATCCCACAATGGCCCCTGAAATAACTTTGAAACAGATAAAAGTAATAGTTAAGAAGAATTTACTGAAAATTAACAAATGAAAATGTGACATTGCTTTTGGATTATGTTTCAACTGAATCATTTAAAAAAATAGAAACTTTTCACAGGCAAAAATGGTGGCAGTTGTAGAAAAGATTGAAAATAATTTGAACATGGGGACATGTTAAACTAAGGTGTGCCCTCTAGTTGGCATTAGCATGACTTCAAGTTTGTAATCAGTCTACCTGAAAAATAACTAAAATAAAATTACAAGAATAAAGTCATGTTTCCCCCCCAAAAAAGTCGGACTATAATGAGAACACTGACATGAAAAAGTAGTCTTTCAACTGTAGTAAAACAAATTATTGTGAATTATAATTTGGTACTGGGTGTACAGATAAAGAAATAATCTGTTTACACGTCAAAAGACTGATTAATAATCTGATGCTTGTGTGTTTACTACAACTTTATTCAGATGTCAAAATCTGACTTTATCCTCATTATTTGACTTTATTCTCATTTTTAGTTTAAACTGGCCTTAATACTTATAAAAGTTTCAGTCCAAATAAATCTTTAGTAAAACCAGGCACAGAAGCCATGTCTTCTGGTCTCAGTGTCGTAAATTAACAGACCAAAGAGTTCGTCAGTCTGCCTTCTTCACATCTTCGTCTACCTGCGGCCTCCTCTGCCTCAGGTAGAGTCGCTGAGCTTTCCTCAGCAGCAGGATGAACCAGTAGACCTGTGGAGCCAGCAGCACCAGGTTCCCCACGTTACAGTGCAGAGGCAGGTGGAAGGCCACTCGGTGCAGCGGAATGCCGAACTGCCGGCCGTACATCCAGTACATGAAGGGGAAGAGGAGGATGCGACACGTGAAGAAGGTCAGGAGCACGATGAGGCCGTTGATTGTATGCAGCTTGGTGCCATCGAGGCGCAGCTGTGTGTAAACAAACAGATGACCAGAAACGTGCGAGTTAAAAAACTGGAGCAATCCACCAAGACGGGATGCAAAGAATGAGAGATCATGTGACTTCATTGTTCACCTGAATGAGGATCTTCCCTATGGAGACGAAGGGAGTGCTAAGCTCCGTGATGAACATGCAGCCAATAAAGAAATCCCCCAAACCTCTCCTGAAAAACTAAAAACGGGCACAATGTGTCCAATAATCAACTTAATGTTTTGTTTCAGTCACAGATATCTGCTCCCTTCATCACTTTACATCAGGACTTAATCTAGCCTATAAAGACTTTGTTACAAAGAATATTTCTCCTAAATGAACAACTATTTCATAATCTAGAAATATTTCCAAACAGTGAATATCTGCGTCAAAACATTAGAAGAATCTCACTCAAAGTTACTGATTTTAGATCTGTGACAAACTTTCCAAATGAATGAAAATCTGCGACGACAGAGGTTCGACTGAATGAATATGACCGTTTCCTCACTGATCTCACCAGTGTGATGGGTGTGAAAATAAAAACCAGGGCCGTGTGATGGAGAACCAGCATCCAGTCCTTGCGAAGGAAAGCCCTGACCGTCTGCAGCGAGTGTCCACTGGGCGCTTCGGACCCAGCTCTGCTCCTCTCAGTGTGGAAGTGGCTCAGATACATGGCGTAGATGTCAAAGGCCATGTAGGGAACTCCAAACAGGACAAAACTGTTCACCAGCCAGTGACTGTGCATCGTGAGACATGAAGCATTTTAACTGGATTGTTTTTCCTATACTACAATGAAAATGTACCAGTAGATTATAGAGAGTTCTTCACCTATCAGTCATCACATCCCTGCAAGATGAAACAACTGTGAGTCCAGCTGCAGTGGCCAGCGACCCATGGACAGCAGAAAGCAGTCTGCAGAAACACATCAGACCAGATGAAATTGGAAACTTTACTGTAAAACTGAATCCTAATGCTGATTTTTTTATTTTTTTTTACCCTGGAAGCTAAAATATCCCTGGATCCTTTTGAAAAACTTAACTGGAACAGCCTCTGCACATTCAACTAAAGGTTGAAAAATGTATTCTTCTTTATAAATTTTGACTTTAAAATCCTTTGAGTCCTGTCGAACTTATGATTGTTTGATTACTGAATAATAATTTGGGGAATCAAAGAAAAGCTTAACAATTTTCCATTTATTTTAAGAGTAAGTCAAGGAAATTAACAGCATAGAGTAAGAACAAATTTGATGCATGTTTTTTTTTGTGGATTTTTTTCCAAATTAATTTAGGCCACTTTATTAGTTACCCTTTGCGAGTACCGAGCTGGACACACATTAGTCTTGGAAAACTGCCCTTCTTTTTGCCCCCTATTAGTAAATAATGACATCATAGTTACATTCATGACGTAAATTTCCTGTTTTACTATACCAACTACATTTCAGGTTTGTGATGAGGTGTGTTATTCTGCTGGAAGTGCCCATGAGAAGACAGGTACACCTGTATGGAGGACCAATCCTACCATAATTAAGAATGAATACAAAAATACCTTTATTAAAATAATTAATGGGCCAAAAAGCAGCTTTTTGGTCAAACGCTCTCTGCCCCCACACAAACGGTTATCAAACACTCTTGAGAAACATATATTTATAGATTTCTTGTGTATGTGACATACATACACAAGAAAATTATATTATTCAACTAAACTGTACTTTTATACAGTTTGTATTTCCACTTGATCTTTACCGCTTCTAGAAATAGACAAAGCAAGAGAAAGATTTTATGCAACAAATGTAATGTACACGTTTTGTATCCCAATCTCATCAAGGAAGAATAATAGGTCACCTTTAAAGAAAAAATATGGATTTACTTTCCGATAGCTTTCCGATTATGTGACCAAAAGTCTCCAAATCAAACCAGCTATGCTACTATACTGGACAAATGAAACACAACAGCTTTAATCAAATTCATCATTTTAATCGGTGCTGAAACAACCCAGCTTGTACTAAGGGGGAACATCAGGATAAATCCATGCTTTCATGTTATTTACACCTAATTTCGACCCTTACCATCTTAATACTGCAGCTGCTCCAGACTCATCAGGCATTTTGTGCATTGTTGGAGAGCCTTTTTACAGTGAAATCCTCAATTCCAGTTCTTAGGAACAGAAGGGTCATCTGGTAAGGTCATCAGCTGCTGTAGCCTATCTGCTTCAAGGTTTAAAGTGCTGAGAGTTCAGTAGTTATACTCTACACACCGTAAGCTGCTGAAACAGTCTTCCCATTCGCTTCTGAAGTAGTGGGTAAAGATCCCAGTGGGTCAGCAGTTTCTGAAATACTAACACCAGCATGTCTGAAGGCCATTTTTAAAACAGTTATTTATATCCACTCTCCTCTCCTTTTTCATTCATGGTTTGAACCGAAAGAAGTTCTCTTTCGTCTTCATACCACAGTTGTTGGGCTGTAGACATTAGCTGATTTACAGGTGTACCTAATAAAGTGGCCAGACTGTTTCAGTATAACTAGGCTCTTCATTTGAAAAACAAGCTAAATGTCCCGACTTTAACAGCTCTTCTATCCTTGTAATATTAGCAGTTCAGTCCCCACGACCTTAGCAGCAGCTCGCTAACGTTAGCTTGTTACTCGGGAGGAAGCTGACCTCTCACTGACTACGGTGACGTCGGCTTCGCTCCACTGTGTCCTGGTGTGTTTTAAGATCTTCCTGATGCTGAAGAAAAGCCCTGGAAACACCGCAGCTCCACACACCAAGGCAGCCAGCATGTTATCAGCAGCCTCGGCAAATCCTTGTCCCTGCAAAACAAACTCTGCGTGCTACATATTACCACAACATATCGGTGCTACAGCGCTAACTATCCGGAGTTGTTGTTCTTGTTGTTATTATCATTCTGCTTTCCTTATTCTTCTGCTTCTTCTTCTAAAGAATAATAACTGTTTATATTAAATAAATAAATAAATCATTGATTTTTTTTAAAGTTATTCTTTTCTTGAGTTATTGGCGGTTAGAAAACTAAATGACTCTCTACCGCCACCAACTGGTGAGAACTTATTTTTCAATCCTTGATTTTTATTGGCGGTTGGCAAAAACCGTGAAGTAGCATTAACGCCACCTACTGGTATGGAGTGTGTTAAAGGTGACAAGTTGGTGGTGGTAATTTTCCTTTACTGGAAGATGTGTAAACAACAAGGCACGGCAGCAATACAAAAAGTATTCAAATACAAATCAGCGCTTGAAAGCATAACTGCAGAACGAACAATAAACTAAAAAGAAAAAGGAAATTAATAAATTTATTAATTATATTATTTTTTATTTGTTTAGTTATGTATTTATAAATATGTACACAAATAAATAAAATACTGACAACACAGGATGATTCCTGACTACAAAAACAGAAGATGTTTGAGACAATGCAAAACTTAGGCGACATTGTCTTACATTTGGATTTGTGTATGTAACCCTGTCCGTGCGAGATGAGTCCTCGCTGTTCCCTGGACTCTGCGTTGTGTGTTCTTAAGGGTTTTTGTCAGAAGGAAACGAGACGGGAATCTGACACACACGACGGTTAAAATCGTGGTTGGGACCGTTTATTCGGACCTCCCGACAGCGAAGCGGCTTCGCCTTTAGAATTCAGAGCAAATACTCTATGTCAACATGTTTCATTAACGCAGTTATTTTTTATTTATTTATTGATTGATTGATTTACAGATACAGCATGTATACAAAAAAGAAGAAAAAGACAAAATGATACAAAACTAACTACTTGAACATTAAAAGTAACATTTGGCTACGTTGAGGAGCTGGCGGTCAGTATTGCCTACCTTTAGAATTCAGAGCAAATACTGACCGTTATACTGCCAGCACACAGTTATGAACGCCAAGTACGGCGTCCTTCAAAGGACACACTTTACAAAGTTCCACAACCCAAAGAGCAGATCCAACACCTTGGTAACATGTGCCGACACATTCAAGCACTGTCCTACATGTACATGTGGGACTTTTTCAAGAATTAGATCAATGTTCATTAAAGGGGAGTTTGTTTGTATATTTACAATCCAAGATAAGAACACAAACAATGTCTTTCTGACAGAATATTTCCAGTTGAGAAATACTTGGCTATCCATTTTAAAACATCCTTCCAAAAATAATATGAGATCTTTCAATGACAGAATCTTGATATCTTAATTATGATTATTTCAATATCATTATTGCAGAAAGAACTCACGTTTCTTCTTATCCTCCTTGAGATGGTTCTACACCTTCATTGGAGTCCAGCTGTGTTCAACTGAACTGATGGGACTTGATTAGGAAAGGCACTCAACAGAAAAAAGACCTTACAGCTCACAGTTTATGTCAGAGAATGAGAATCATGAGGTTGAAGGAACTGCTCAAAGAGCACAGAGGCTGGATGACTGGTTGCAGAACAATGACCCTAAGCACACATCTAAAATAACAAAGGAGTGACTTCGGAACAACTCTGAGACCATTCTTGACTGGCAAAGCCAGAGACCTGACCTAAACCCAATTGAGCATTTCTGGAGAGACCTGAGAATGGATCCACCAACTTTCACCATCCAACGGAACTGCAGAGGATCTCTAAGGAAGAATGGCAGACTATCCCCAAATCCATGTGTGCAAAGCTTGTTGCATCACTCCCAGGAAGACTCATGGCTGTACTTCTTCAAAATGGTGATTCAGAGCAAAGGGTCTGAATACTTATGACTATGTGATATTTCAGTTTTTATCTTTTAATAAATTTGCAAGGATTTCTACGTTTCTTTTGTCTCTGTCAAGATGGGATGCTGAGTGTACATTCATGAGAAATAACTTTTTAGATTTTTTTTTACCAAATGGCTGCAGTGAAGCAAAGAGTGAAAAATGTAAAGGAGTGTGAATACTTTTCATATCCACTGTAAATGTGAATCAAGTTTAAACAGATACATGAAACACAAGAGAAAAATCTTTCAGTTGTGATCTTTGTGGACAATGATATATCCTGAAATCAAGTTCAAACACACATGAGAATCCACACAGGCCACACAACTTAGTGCTGTGATCTTTGTAAAACAAAAGATTTATCTATATATCAAATCGAATCTCACACAAGAGAACTACCCTAGAACAGAAAACATTTTGCTGTGATGTTTGTGAGAAATGATTTAGGGAGAAAGGTGATTTAAACACACATATGAACATCCACACAGGGGAGAAACCTTTCAGTTGTGATCTTTGTGGGTATAGATGTAGCCAGAAATCAAATTTAAACCGATACACGAGAGTCGACAAAGATAAACATTTTAGTTGTGTTACTTTAGGGATAGGACAGGCACACGAATCAAGCTTTAATCACGTTTTTACGAATCACGAACCACGAATCAAAACAAACAAACAAAAAATATTCAGCTGTGTGTGTTGAGCTAGAGGACACTAATGAGTGGAAACTGATTTAGAATGTAAACATAAGAATGGAAGGAGTATGAATAATTTTTAGCTTAATGGTATTTATGAAAAATATATTTTCCTCATAAAACGTGAGACATGTAAAAGACATAATATATTATAAAATATATAGACATATATAATACTTGTATGTGTGAGAAAACCTAATACTATGCAAGTCCCGCAGTTTGACAATGAAAGTTACTGGTTGTTTATCTTAAAAAGTTGAAAAGGTGAAAGCGAGATTTGACTAAGAAAACTTTCTACAAAACAACTCGAGAAATGAGTGTTATCAGTATTTGTTTCAATATC
>NW_015112688.1:392854-394206 GCF_001443285.1 Poecilia latipinna | reverse complement strand
GCAGTAAAGTGTTGAGCAGGCAGTATTTTAACAGGATGGTGTGTTTCAGAAAGGGATGGTGAAGAAGAGCTGAGTGCGGCGCAGAGCGGCCATTTCCTGCTGAGGATCAGTTGTGGGATCGTCTGTGAACTCCAGCGTCCTGGTGAGCTGAAATATTGCTGTTGAATTAAAACTTTGATGAAATAATTCATTGAGTTCCTCCACACGCTTTAAATAACTGCTTTTGTCTAAATCAGCTCTTTGGATGTTGCTTGTACAGGTCAGAGGCCACTGCTATGTTTCTGTTATTTTATGACATTTATTTAGTGCTTTTTCAGTTTTAATTATTAGTTTTTCTTATTCTGTAAGCTTTCAACATTTTGTCTCTGGTTACCAAACTTTAGCCGATGTCTCTATTCTGTTTGTTGAACAAAAGTAGAAAGTACAATACTGCACAGTAAGAAGCCCAGCTATTGTCCTGTGAGGATATCTGGGACCAACTAAAGATCCTAATAGATGAGTTATAGAATCACATTGTATTTTACAATGATTTGTAGCTTTTTAACTTTGTTCATTTTGTGGTTCCTGTCTCTCAGCTGGATCTACAAGTTGACCTCACCAGTTCACCCATCTCTCTGGTTGTGAAGAGGAGCGGTCTCCATTAGAAGAAATGGAGCATCGAGGCAAAACGCTGGAGGCTTATTTCAACCCCAAAGTCCTGCTGCATAGATTAGGTCTGTATGTTTTCTTATCAGTAATGGTTTAGGAGCAGCTTTATGAGGTTTATCTTCTTAAAAGAAGGTTGAGAAACGGTTTGTCTCTGTGTTAGCAGATTCGCTTTCTATCTGATGGAAGAGTGACTGAATCCCAACGCAAATAAACGTATCAAACCTGATTCATCATTGAAATATTCAACTTTTCTGCTGGTCTTGGTTCAATGGAGCTCTGATTCCTAAAGCTATTGAAGATTATGTTCAGGTTTTTGGCTTTCTTTTTCTACATAGCTCTCATCATAGGGTTAAGTCGGTTATCTTTCTGATCTTCACCCAGTTTGAACAAACTGATCAAAGGATGGTTATAGTGAGACTCTCTTCCTGATCAGCTCTGAAACTTGTCTTCTTATTGCACAGTGTAGTGCAATGTGTGTGGAGGGGAGGGGATACTGTCAATGTCTTATTTATATGTTTATAAGTTTAGTTCAACTGCACATTGGAGACTGGTGAAACGAAATTTCAAACTTCTGTGTTAACCCTGTTACATAGATCTTTGACAATAAAGTACACTTGACTTGAAACTGGGTATAGAGGCACTTTGGTCTGGGAAGTCTGCATTCAATCACAACAACTTCATGAACTTAAACAGCGCTGCTCTTA
>NW_015112688.1:385872-386839 GCF_001443285.1 Poecilia latipinna | reverse complement strand
TCAAGTTTAAAAGTACACATGAGAATCCACACAGGAGAGAAGCCTTTCAGTTGTGATCTTTGTGCATACAAGTGTAGCGTAAAATCAAGTTTAAAAGTACACATGAGAATCCACACAGGAGAGAAGCCTTTCAGTTGTGATCTTTGTGAATACAGATGTAGCTTAAAATCAAGTTTAAACAAACACATGAGAATCCACACAGAAGAGAAACCTTTCAGTTGTGGTCTTTGTGGATACAAATTTAGCCAAAAATCAAGTTTAAATGTACACATGAGAATCCACACAGGAGAGAAACCTTTCAGTTGTGATCTTTGTGGACACAGATGTAGCGAAAAATCAAGTTTAAATGTACACATGAGAATCCACACAGGAGACAAACCTTTCAGTTGTGATCTTTGTGCATACAAGTGTAGCGTAAAATCAAGTTTAAAAGTACACATGAGAATCCACACAGGAGAGAAGCCTTTCAGTTGTGATCTTTGTGGATACAAGTGTAGCGTAAAATCAAATTTAAAAGTACACATGAGAATCCACACAGGAGAGAAGCCTTTCAGTTGTGATCTTTGTGGATACAGATGTAGCGTAAAAGAAAGTTTAAATGTACACATGAGAATCCACATGGAGGATAAACCTTTCAGTTGTAATGTTTGTGGATACAGATGCAGAGATCAATCAAGTTTAAACAAACACATGAGAATCCACACAGAAGAGAAACCTTTCAGTTGTGATCTTTGTGGATACAAGTGTAGCGTAAAATCAAATTTAAAAGTACACATGAGAATCCACACAGGAGAGAAGCCTTTCAGTTGTGATCTTTGTGAATACAGATGTAGCTTAAAATCAAGTTTAAACAAACACATGAGAATCCACACAGAAGAGAAACCTTTCAGTTGTGATCTTTGTGAATACAGATGTAGCTTAAAATCAAGTTTAAACAAACACATGAGAATCCACACAGAAGAGAAAC
>NW_015112688.1:375988-379838 GCF_001443285.1 Poecilia latipinna | reverse complement strand
AAACATTGATCAACATATTTGATAATTGCCTAAATGTAATGATTATTGCTTCTTAATTGACTGCTATGATAAAGCCACAGTTTTTGTGTTATTTACCGCTAATTTCAACCCTTACCATCTCAATATTGCAGCTGCTCCAGGTTTATCAGGCAAGGCAACTGTTCTTGTGCATTGTTGGAGATCCTTTTTACAATGAATCCTCAAATTGCTGTTCTTGAGAGCAGAAGGATCATCTGGTAAGGTCATCAGCTGCTGTAGCCCGTCTGCTTCAAGGTTTAAAGTGCTGTGAGTTCAGAGATGGCACTCAACACACCTTAAACTGCTGAAACAGGATTCCTGTTCTCCTCTGATAGTTGTGGGTAAAAATCCCAGTGGGTCAGCAGTTTATAAGTACTGACACCAGTATGTGTGTTGGCCATTTTAAAGGTTATTTAGATTCACTTTCCTCTCCTTTTTCCTTCATGGTTTGAACTTAAAAAAGGGTGACAGATGATGTGAACACACATATGAGTATCCACACAGGAGAAAAACATTTCTGTTGTGATCTTTGTAGGTATCGATGTAGCCAGAAATCAAATTTAAAAAATTCACAAGAATCCACAAAAGATAAATATTCTAGTTGTGATATTTTAGGGACAGGACTGGCAGGAAAAAAAAAAAACATATTTTAAACAGAAGAATCAAAACAGAAAGTATTCAGCTGTGAGTGTTGAAGCCTATAAAACACCAATGAGAGTGAAAACATTTAAAACAGTATTGTTGCGAAGTTTGTGGAGAATTTCTCTGCCATCAAAGAAAATGCTTGTTTTCGGATGTGTCTCTTCCAGTTCTGGTTTGATTTGATTTTTATATGCATTTTATTGAATGAACTCGGCATTTTCTGTTATATTGCTGGTAAATTAGTGATTTCTCTTTGAGTTATTACTAATAAATCAGATTTATTTTCTGTGCTGGACTTTCTTTATTGCTGCAGATACAGCTGTTCTCTGATCATGTTAATTGTTTTATTAGATGACAAGTCTGAATGGTGTGTTCAATAAAGTAAAATGACTAAATTCAAGTTTACTTTTATGGGTTTATTATTCTTCAGAATATAATCTAGTCTGCAGATTTTGAAGGATCTAAACCTGGATTAGACCAAACAAGACCAGCACTAAACAAGTACAGGTCACTATTTGCCTATTAAATTTATCTTAATGGAAAAATTCCCTACATATTAAATCCCTAGAGGCTAATTCAGCTGCATTTGTCTTTAAGATAAAATATATTTAGCTAGCTGTGCTATTGAGAAATTTGTTAGGATCCATTTCAAACTGCATTTAGTTACATCTCTTAAGAAGTATAAATTAAAAAACAGAAAACGCTCGTTATTTACTTCATAAAGTCCAAATGTACTGTTATTTTCAGCTTTCTAGAGGTATTGCAAAAATCATTTTTGGATACTTGTTGATGTTAACTTTGGTAATATTGAGTCTATAAAATTATAATCTTTCTGTAAATATATAATAGTAAGTCAAGTCAAAACCTTTATTTTCCTACGAAAATGCTCATTTTAAGTATTCTGTTACTTAAAAATAAAATAAACACACTGGGGGGAAATCCTGATCTACATTTAAGGTGGAGGTGTTATTTATTTTTATTCAAGAATCCTATTATGAGCGGTCTTCTCAAAGTTTTCCCATATGTCAGAGATTTTACTTTTGCTGTCTCCATTTCAGTCAGTCAAGTTTATTTACACATTTCAGCAACAATGCAGCTCAATGTTCTTTACATCATAAAAACACAAAAATATGATCAGCAATGGAGAAAACTAGAAACAAACATTATATTTTGATGAGTACCATCATCAAAATATAATGTTGACCAACATTGACCAACACTTCAAATATGTTGGTCAATGTTACTTTTATTTCACACACTACTGACTATACAAAAACTCTCCTCCGATGCGCGACCAAATTACCTACAACAACCCATGATGCAGCGCGGCTCATCACGCTTTTATTTTGAAAACACACTCAAAGTAAAGCAGTCGCGTGTCCTTGTCAGTCACGTGGTTCTCAGCAAAATGACACGAACATCGGAGCGGGGCTTCAACTGACACGCCCCCGTCTGACACTGTACACGCCTCGAAGCTTGGCTCCAGATGACCCATCTCTATATTTCAGAAGCGGATGGTGAAGAAGAGCTGAGTGCGGCGCAGAGAGGCCATTTCCTGCTGGGGATCAGTTGTGGGATCATCTGTGAACTCAGGCGTCCTGGTGAGCTGAAATATTGCTGTGGAATTAAAACATTGTAGTTCTTCCACACGCTTTAGATGACTGCTTTTGTGTAATTTAGCTTTTTGTATTTTGCTCGTACAGTCAGAGGCCACTGCCATGTTTCTGTTGTTCTATCTAATTTATTTAGTACTTTTTCACCGACATTAAAATACTGCACATTTAAGAAGCCCAGCTATTGTCCTGTGAGGATAACAGGGACCAACTAAACACCCTAATAGATGAGTTATAGAATCACATTGTATTTTACAATGATTTGTAACTTTTTAACTTTGTTCATTTTGTGGTTCCTGTCTCTTTTAGCTGGGCCCACAAGTTGACCTCACCACCAGTTCACCCATCACTCTGGTTGTGAAGAGGAGCGGTCTCCATTAGAAGAAATGGAGCATCGAGGCAAAACGCTGGAGGCTGATTTCAACCCCAAAGTCCTGCTGCATAGATTAGGTTTGTATGTTTTCTTATCAGTAATGGTTTAGGAGCAGCTTTCTGAGGTTTATCTTCTTAACAGAAAGTTGAGAAACGGTTTGTGTCTGTATTAGCAGATTAGCTTTCTATCTGATGGAAGAGTGACTGAATCCCAACGCAAATAAACGTATCAAACCTGATTCATCATTGAAATATTCAACTTTTCTGCTGCTCTTGGTTCAATGGAGCTCTGATTCCTAAAGCTATTGAAGATTATGTTCAGGTTTTTGGCTTTCTTTTTCTACATAGCTCTCATCATAGGGTTAAGTCGGTTATCTTTCTGATCTTCACCCAGTTTGAACAAACTGATCAAAGGATGGTTATAGTGAGACTCTCTTCCTGATCAGCTCTGAAACTGAGTATAGAGGCACTTTGGTCTGGGAAGTCTGCATTCAATCACAACAACGTAATGACAGAGTGATGCTCCTAGGAAACTCGCTCTAGTTCCTAAATGAAGCAAATTACTGTAAACAGCTTTAGGGCAGAGTGGCTTTGTCTTGATTCTCTGTTGGATCACACATCTGATACAGAGCATTGAGGGTACAAAAAAGAAATACTAAAAACTAGGGATGCTCTGATCAGGTTTTTTGCTGCCGATTCCAATACCGATCATCTATGAGGCCGATCTTTGACGATCACTGATCTCTGCCGATCACCTGGACTGGCTGTTAATTTTTCGCTTTAAGTATAAATACTGCTATATGATCTGACACAATGGGAAAATAATCTGGCAATAAATTCACCTAATTTAGACATAAACATGGAAAATATTTGCAGGCACACTGCAGCAGATACTCAGTCAAAAAGACAACCGAAAACCCTGCAATCAGTAAAACAATATTTAACAGTAAGACTCTCAGTACCATAAATTATACATGAGTCAAATAAATCTCAACATTGCCTATCTTAAATAATGTAAAAAAAAAAAGAAAGAAAAAAGAGAATAAATATTCATTCAAAGTGAAATGCATGTTGCATCAAAATAAACAATCCCAAGTTACTGAATCAAAACTTCCTGAGAGAACAGCTTGCTGGTTAAAGCTGGTTCTGATTGGTTCTGACTGAGCGGAGTAATTCTGCAGAATACCAGGAGGAGGAGGCAGATC
>NW_015112688.1:371395-373236 GCF_001443285.1 Poecilia latipinna | reverse complement strand
CTGGGAAGTCTGCATTCAATCACAACAACGTAATGACAGAGTGATGCTCCTAGGAAACTCGCTCTAGTTCCTAAATGAAGCAAATTACTGTAAACAGCTTTAGGGCAGAGTGGCTTTGTCTTGATTCTCTGTTGGATCACACATCTGATACAGAGCATTGAGGGTACAAAAAAGAAATACTAAAAACTAGGGATGCTCTGATCAGGTTTTTTGCTGCCGATTCCAATACCGATCATCTATGAGGCCGATCTTTGACGATCACTGATCTCTGCCGATCACCTGGACTGGCTGTTAATTTTTCGCTTTAAGTATAAATACTGCTATATGATCTGACACAATGGGAAAATAATCTGGCAATAAATTCACCTAATTTAGACATAAACATGGAAAATATTTGCAGGCACACTGCAGCAGATACTCAGTCAAAAAGACAACCGAAAACCCTGCAATCAGTAAAACAATATTTAACAGTAAGACTCTCAGTACCATAAATTATACATGAGTCAAATAAATCTCAACATTGCCTATCTTAAATAATGTAAAAAAAAAAAAGAAAGAAAAAAGAGAATAAATATTCATTCAAAGTGAAATGCATGTTGCATCAAAATAAACAATCCCAAGTTACTGAATCAAAACTTCCTGAGAGAACAGCTTGCTGGTTAAAGCTGGTTCTGATTGGTTCTGACTGAGCGGAGTAATTCTGCAGAATACCAGGAGGAGGAGGCAGATCGATTTTTTTCCCCCAGCGATTATCTATCTTATGTTATTACATAACGAAACTTTTAATAAATAGGTAAAATCTTACCTGCTGCAGCGTTAAGTAGAGGTTCGGTGTGAGAGTTCACTGTCTGGTGGAACAGAAACGGAGTTTCGTCTGTGAAATATCACTACCAGTAGCGCTTAGAAGCTGTTCAACAGCGAGAGCAGAACCAGCGTCTAACACTGCTAGATCGTTGACTTAAATTTATTTTTCGGTTTATTTTGTTTAGCTTTCAGACCACGAAGGTCTTCCGGGGGAAGTGTTGGTAGTTGTGCGCTGCTTTACCTGCTATTTGATCGCTCCGTAACGCTACAGTGAGCCTCGATGTAACCAAACTCGGTCAAGTGTTTTTTTTTTAAAAACGTCACGCTAGATTCGTCGTGTTGATGCATTTTAACATGCTTCACCCCCGATGTTTTTCTTCGGCAGAACAAGCACACTTTCCCATTCGCTGTCTGAGCGTTACAGTTCCACGAGACAGGATTTGTAGCTACGCACTTCCGCAGTGTGAAAGAAAGAGGAGATCAGCTGTACATGTAGGCTGCGAAGTGAGATCGGCGACAAGAGACAGTGATCGGCGATCACCGATCATACATTTTTTCATGTAAATCGGCCGATTATGATCGGCACACCTCTACGTGAACACTATTTAAAAAGGACAAACATGTTTTAAGGGGAATATCAACTTAATGAGTTCATTATCTTCATGTCATCACACCAAAGTGATTTGTTTTCTTTGTTCTGGGATTCAATTTGTTATTTATGTGTAAAGTGCATAAAACAGAAGTAGACACATTTTTCAAAAGAGATAAGTTTATTTTTAAATTTATGAACACAATGAGATCATCCCTCAATTCAAGATGTAAAGTGACATGTTTTGGCTACAGGGTTGTAAGGAAAACGTGCAAACTAGCAACAAAACACCCCATTTAAATAACTCAGCTATCATTTCTTTGGCTTTCTGCTACAGATGCAAGTTATGGATTAATGAGTAATCAAAAGTTAATTGATCTTATTAAGGGTTTCCCCCAGAAAAGAGACTAAGTCTGGTGGTAGATGGCCCCAGGGCGGCTGATTGCCA
>NW_015112688.1:363609-367992 GCF_001443285.1 Poecilia latipinna | reverse complement strand
TTAATTGATCTTATTAAGGGTTTCCCCCAGAAAAGAGACTAAGTCTGGTGGTAGATGGCCCCAGGGCGGCTGATTGCCAACCCATTTAGTTTTAGTAAAAAATGTCTAAAGATGAAAATATTGTTGTGTGATGTTGTTCGCTCTGAGGGTGTTGCCTAAGAGCGAACATCGAAGTTCAACCTAAAGTCAAACATTTATGTACGTTGGTTTGTAACACTAATAATGTTGATGTGAATATAAAGCTGGAGTGGTTTATAATGTACATAATTTGCTTCATTGGTTCCTGCAGATGCTCAGCAGATGTTGCTGCTTAAAGAAGATGCTCCTGAAGAACATGGTCCAGGTCTTGACCTACAAGGTCCAGAGTCTCTCCCACCAACCATGAATGAGGATGATGAAGAGCTTATCTGGTCCTCACACCTTCATCAGCACCACAGAGTGTTACCAGAAGATCACTGTGAAGCAGCAGAACCTATCAGAAAGCAAGATCATGGAGATTATTCTAACTCATCAGAGACTGAACTCATTGAGGAGGAGGAAGAGGAGGATGAAGCTGATGTAAATAATGTTTTCTGTCAACTTGAGCAATTGCCAGATTACAAGCCAAAATGTGAATACAGGGAAAATGACAGCAAGGTGAGCCATTCAACTAAAGGTTCTCCAATCTCTGAGGATAAAATGAAATCCTTTACTTCAAAGAAAACCCTAGACTCAAAGAGGAAAGTTCAGGTTGAAATGAAGTTTAGCTGTGATGACAATGGTGAAATATGTAAAAAAAATCCAACATCGAAAAGACAAGCGAGAACCCTAGCAGGACATGAACATCTCTGTAAATTGTGTGGACACACATTTAGCAACAGAAAAAACTTAGACACACACATGAGAATCCACACAGGAGAGAAACCTTTCAGTTGTGATCTTTGTGGATACAGATGTAGCAGAAAATCAAGTTTAAATGTACACATGAGGATCCACACAGGAGAGAAACCTTTCAGTTGTGATCTTTGTGGATACAGATTTAGCGAAAAATCAAATTTAAATGTACACATGAGAATCCACACAGGAGAGAAATCTTTCAGTTGTGATCTTTGTGGATACAGATGTAGCAAAAAATCAAGTTTAACTGTACACATGAGAATCCACACAGGAGAGAAACCTTTCAGTTGTGATCTTTGTGAATACAGATGTACCCAAAAATCAAGTTTAAATGTACACATGAGAATCCACACAGGAGAGAAACCTTTCAGTTGTGATCTTTGTGGACACAGATGTAGCGAAAAATCAAGTTTAAATGTACACATGAGAATGCACACAGGAGAGAAACCTTTCAGTTGTGATCTTTGTGGACACAGATGTAGCGAAAAATCAAGTTTAAATGTACACATGAGAATCCACACAGGAGACAAACCTTTCAGTTGTGATCTTTGTGCATACAGATGTAGTAGAAAATCACATTTAAATGTACACATGAAAATCCACACAGGAGAGAAACCTTTCAGTTGTGGTCTTTGTGGATACAAATTTAGTCAGAAATCAAGTTTAAATGTACACATGAGAATCCACACAGGAGAGAAACCTTTCAGTTGTGATATTTGTGGATACAGATGTAGCAGAAAACAATGTTTAATTCGACACATGATAACCCACACACGATAAACATTTCAGTTGTGATCTTTGTGGTCATGGATGTATCCAGAAGCCAATTTTAAACACACACATGAGAATCCACTAAAGATGGACATTCTAGTTGTGATATTTTAGGGACAGGAAATGAGGACAAATTCTAGTATAAATGGAAGTGTGAGGATTTGAGTTTCTCTGTGTGTTTATTTTAGGTTCTGTTCCTAGCGAGTCTGCTGTCCTGACTTCCCTTTTATTGTTCCCAGGCGTATTTCGTTCCTGATTACACTCAGTGTATTTAAAGTCACCTGTGTTCTTTCCTTGTCGGGTCCTGGTCATATTTCTCATTGAGTGTAAAGTTATCGTGTAGTCTGGCTGTAGTTTTTGTCTATTGGTGTTTCCTGTTGTTACCAGTTGTCAAGTCTTAGCCTTCCACTTTCTCTCTCTGCTGTCAGGATTTTGCACTTTGCATTTTTTCTGGTGGATTATTACCATTAAAATCACCTTTTCTTCACTTCTACCATGGTCTCAACGTCTGCCTCACCACTTCCAAAACACAATTCATGACAGGAAGACTCTAAGGAAAAACAGTTATTCAGCTGTGAGTGTTGAAATCTATGAAACACTTATGACAATGGAAACTGATTTAAAATGGTATTGCTGTAAAGCTTATTGTGGAGAATTTCTGTGCTTTTAAGGATAACTTTTGTGTTTAGGTATGTTTCTCTTCCACTAAAGTTTTGATTTGATTTTATAGAATACACTAGACATTTTCTCTTGTATTGCTGGAAATGTGATTTCTCACTGAGTTAATACTAATAAATCAGATTTCTATAAGCACTTTACTGCATTTTTGTCATTGCTGTAGATACAACTGTGCCACAAATGTTCTCTGATCTTGTTAACTGATGTTTCTGCCTGGTGTATATGTTCAATAATGTAAAATGACTTCATGCGAGTTTATTTTCATAGGTTTGTTGTGCTTCAGAATATAGTAATCTAGTCTGCAGATTAAGGATCTAAACTTGGATTAGACCAAACAAGTACTAAATAAGTACAAGCCATTATTTACCAATTAAATTTATCTTAATGGAAAAATTCCTCAGATTAAATCCCTGGAGGCTAATTCAGCTGCATTTTATCTTTAGGATAAAATATGTGTGTCTATGAAATATTGAAAGATTTGGTTTGATCCATTTCAAGCTGCAGTTAGTTACGACTCTTAAGTAAATAGAAAATCCTCCTGTTTTCAGCTTTTTAGATGTATTGCAAAAAATCTATTTGGATTCTTTTTAATGTCAACTTTTCTAATATTTAATATAATAAAAAATCCTAATCTCCCTGTAAATATATAATTAAGTCAAAAAGAGTGATTTTCCTATGAAAACGTTCATTTCAAGTATTCTGGGACTTAGACATATCCTTCATCTACGATGTTCCATTGCGTACTTAGGATGCAGGCGTCTGTCCCTGAATAGGCGTTCCAGTTCAGCAACAGCTTCATGCAGGAGGTGGGAGACATTGTCTTTCAGTCATGTTCTTTTAGTCAGAGTCCTGCTCTGGGTCGACGGGGCATCGTCTCACAGAGCTGGGTTTCCTGATTAGCTTAGCCAGCCGCTTCCTCTCAGCTGCAGATAAGCTGATGCCACAACAGAGTCAAAGGTCATCAGGAGAGTCTCCTGCTTCCCAAAATACCTCAGCCTCCTCAGCGGGTAGAGTCTGCTCTGATCCTTCCTGAAAAGATCATAACTTTGTCACAAATATCTCAAAATTTCACCTTATCCATTGTGGCTGGTCCTGTCATTGAGTCATACATTTAGAAGAGCTGAAAGGTTTCTTAAAACCTTGTTTCTGCTCCAAATTTAGTCTTTGTTGGTAATGTAGTCCAACAGTGCATCGAAAGTAATTCTGGTGTTTGAAAATTCATTGAAATAAACAATCCAAACAAAGGATAAATTGTGTTTTTATTACACCATCCTATGGCTAAAGAAACATTTCTAAAATAATTACGGCTCAAAATTATTCACACTTCTGATTAATACTAGATTTATATTGGTCTTTTATTGTTACCACATATTTTTCTGATAGGAATATAAAATGTTGCTTTTACAACATTTGAAATGTATTATTGAAATGCTGTTGAAAACAGAAAATGTAGATTGGATTTTTATTCTTAATGAATTCCTTTTGTCATTTCAAACAAACTGCTTTTGAATGAAAATAAGTATGCAAGGGGTATGAATACTATTACGTCAAATTATTTATGAAAAAAATATTTTTCTCAAAAACTTAAGATATTCAACATATAGACATTTGTAATACTTATGTGTCAGAGAAAGCCTAGTAATATATGAAGTCCAGTGGTCTGAGGGAAAATAAAGTTATTGTTTGATAATATGAAAAAGTGAAAGCTAAATTTGACTGATTAGACATTTTACTAAACATGAATGAATGTTATCAGTATTTGTTTCAATATCTAACACTGACAGTCCTAACTATAATTATATAGTTTTGTCTCTGACAATTGAATAAAATTGCCAATTTTACCTACACTCCTCACCAGTAGGTGGCGGCGATGCACACCAGAAGCTTTTTTTTTCTTCTTTTCGCCAACCCGCAAAAACCGCAAGAGGAAGAAGAAACTGAATAGTAGGATTTCCTGTTTCTGCATCTTAGGTCATGCGGGGACAACGCGTCCCGCTTTTCATGGTTTGGTGATATTTCTGGTAAGAAAACAGTAAATATTCTCATAGTTTGTTGAAA
>NW_015112688.1:356445-362047 GCF_001443285.1 Poecilia latipinna | reverse complement strand
CCCTGTAAATATATAATTAAGTCAAAAAGAGTGATTTTCCTATGAAAACGTTCATTTCAAGTATTCTGGGACTTAGACATATCCTTCATCTACGATGTTCCATTGCGTACTTAGGATGCAGGCGTCTGTCCCTGAATAGGCGTTCCAGTTCAGCAACAGCTTCATGCAGGAGGTGGGAGACATTGTCTTTCAGTCATGTTCTTTTAGTCAGAGTCCTGCTCTGGGTCGACGGGGCATCGTCTCACAGAGCTGGGTTTCCTGATTAGCTTAGCCAGCCGCTTCCTCTCAGCTGCAGATAAGCTGATGCCACAACAGAGTCAAAGGTCATCAGGAGAGTCTCCTGCTTCCCAAAATACCTCAGCCTCCTCAGCGGGTAGAGTCTGCTCTGATCCTTCCTGAAAAGATCATAACTTTGTCACAAATATCTCAAAATTTCACCTTATCCATTGTGGCTGGTCCTGTCATTGAGTCATACATTTAGAAGAGCTGAAAGGTTTCTTAAAACCTTGTTTCTGCTCCAAATTTAGTCTTTGTTGGTAATGTAGTCCAACAGTGCATCGAAAGTAATTCTGGTGTTTGAAAATTCATTGAAATAAACAATCCAAACAAAGGATAAATTGTGTTTTTATTACACCATCCTATGGCTAAAGAAACATTTCTAAAATAATTACGGCTCAAAATTATTCACACTTCTGATTAATACTAGATTTATATTGGTCTTTTATTGTTACCACATATTTTTCTGATAGGAATATAAAATGTTGCTTTTACAACATTTGAAATGTATTATTGAAATGCTGTTGAAAACAGAAAATGTAGATTGGATTTTTATTCTTAATGAATTCCTTTTGTCATTTCAAACAAACTGCTTTTGAATGAAAATAAGTATGCAAGGGGTATGAATACTATTACGTCAAATTATTTATGAAAAAAATATTTTTCTCAAAAACTTAAGATATTCAACATATAGACATTTGTAATACTTATGTGTCAGAGAAAGCCTAGTAATATATGAAGTCCAGTGGTCTGAGGGAAAATAAAGTTATTGTTTGATAATATGAAAAAGTGAAAGCTAAATTTGACTGATTAGACATTTTACTAAACATGAATGAATGTTATCAGTATTTGTTTCAATATCTAACACTGACAGTCCTAACTATAATTATATAGTTTTGTCTCTGACAATTGAATAAAATTGCCAATTTTACCTACACTCCTCACCAGTAGGTGGCGGCGATGCACACCAGAAGCTTTTTTTTTCTTCTTTTCGCCAACCCGCAAAAACCGCAAGAGGAAGAAGAAACTGAATAGTAGGATTTCCTGTTTCTGCATCTTAGGTCATGCGGGGACAACGCGTCCCGCTTTTCATGGTTTGGTGATATTTCTGGTAAGAAAACAGTAAATATTCTCATAGTTTGTTGAAATATGTTTGTACCTTCGCAATAAAGTGTTGAGCAGGCAGTATTTTAACAGGATGGTGTGTTTCAGAAAGGGATGGTGAAGAAGAGCTGAGTGCGGCGCAGAGCGGCCATTTCCTGCTGAGGATCAGTTGTGGGATCGTCTGTGAACTCCAGCGTCCTGGTGAGCTGAAATATTGCTGTTGAATTAAAACTTTGATGAAATAATTCATTGAGTTCCTCCACACGCTTTAAATAACTGCTTTTGTCTAAATCAGCTCTTTGGATGTTGCTTGTACAGGTCAGAGGCCACTGCTATGTTTCTGTTATTTTATGACATTTATTTAGTGCTTTTTCAGTTTTAATTATTAGTTTTTCTTATTCTGTAAGCTTTCAACATTTTGTCTCTGGTTACCAAACTTTAGCCGATGTCTCTATTCTGTTTGTTGAACAAAAGTAGAAAGTACAATACTGCACAGTAAGAAGCCCAGCTATTGTCCTGTGAGGATATCTGGGACCAACTAAAGATCCTAATAGATGAGTTATAGAATCACATTGTATTTTACAATGATTTGTAGCTTTTTAACTTTGTTCATTTTGTGGTTCCTGTCTCTTTTAGCTGGGCCCACAAGTTGACCTCACCACCAGTTCACCCATCTCTCTGGTTGTGAAGAGGAGCGGTCTCCATTAGAAGAAATGGAGCATCGAGGCAAAACGCTGGAGGCTGATTTCAACCCCAAAGTCCTGCTGCATAGATTAGGTTTGTATGTTTTCTTATCAGTAATGGTTTAGGAGCAGCTTTATGAGGTTTATCTTCTTAAAAGAAGGTTGAGAAACGGTTTGTCTCTGTGTTAGCAGATTCGCTTTCTATCTGATGGAAGAGTGACTGAATCCCAACGCAAATAAACGTATCAAACCTGATTCATCATTGAAATATTCAACTTTTCTGCTGCTCTTGGTTCAGTGGAGCTCTGGTTCCTAAAGCCATTGAAGATTATGTTCAGGTCTTTGGCTTTCATTTTCTGGTTGGCTCTCCTCACCTAGGGTTGAAGTCGGTTATCTTGCTGATCTTCACCCAGTTTGAACAAACTGATCAAAGGATGGTTATAGTGAGACTCTCTTCCCCATCAGCTCTGAAACTGTGTATAGAGGCACTTTGGTCTGGAAAGTCTGCATTCAATCACAACGTAAAGAACTGAGCTCTGCTCTTAAAACATTACAAAGAATTCCTCTAAGATGAACCTGGGACATTTTTTTTGACAAGCAGTTTCAAGTGTTTTTGAAAGTAATCATTTCCCTTCTCCATTGCTTGTGGGTTGAGAATGTTGAATCTAGCAAGGATGTTCATCTCTGGGAATCTTCTCTGAATTTGGAGATGGTCTAAGTTTGGATTCATTATCTTGTGAAAATAATGTATTTTTTTAAAGCTGGATAAAACACAGGCTATTTGTTTAATTTTATAGTTTTTTCCAAGTTTGTGACTGGAAACACAGATTCCGCTGAAAAGTTGAGATGGCCATTTTGTATCATTCACCTCCTTAAATGCAAAGGACAGAGATTCAGAGAGTGAAAATTTAGAAAATTATACTGCAAATAACTTTTGATATGATCTTAAAACATGGATAAATGCAAGGCCGGTAATTTGTGTAGCCCATTTTGCAATAGTTTGTCTTGAACAGTAGAACAGTGCTTTCAGTACGGCTGTGTGATTTCTACCGTTTTTGCCTGTCATCACAGCAGCACCATCTGTCCCCAAATCAAAAATCCAGTTTGTTGGTATGACTTCGACTGATCACCTCGCGGTTGACTTCTACAATTTTATCTGCTTTCCCATCATTTAGTGTCACGAAACTGACAGATTATTTTTTTTTATCAAGCATAAAGTTTCATTTATATTCCCAGCAATATAAATACTTGCCTAATAATATTTATATTCTGCCTGATCAAGGACACATCTGTAATTCGTCCCCCTGCGGACCAATGGCAGTAGAGAGTCGGATGACCTCTAGAATTGGTTTTTCCACATCTCTAGCTGGTGTCTCCAGCATCTCATCCTCAGTTTTGTGGGATCTACCATTGGCCCTCATGTCAATCTAATTCTTATTAATTACTGGCTCAAAGGCTTCCTTGCAAGCCTAGAACATGAAAAACATTAGAGATGTTACATTGAATTATTCGGTGATTATTCATTTTAGTCAGTATAATATATTTGTATTATTTAGTCTTTACTTTTGCTTTTGCGTGCTGCCATCTCAGTGCTTGATCGATGATGGAGAGAGCCAAGATGTGTGTTCAGCACATCTTGCCTGTATGTCGTAAAAGGAGCTTCAATGAAGGCCCCAAATGAAGCTACTTGTATTTGTCGCTGATAGTGATTGTGACACACACTATAAAACATGCCTGATATTAAGCTGCATAAAAATGAAATGCAACCAATAGCTTAAATAGCCTATATCAATATCATTTCCAAATTGATGGGATTGGTAAAAGTGGAATATAATGGAATTTTTTTTAAGCCGTCAGTCAAAATGATGGAAAGCCAAACAGACTTGAGTGACCTCTGACCTCTGGCAGTATTGCCTGTTTTCCCTGTGATGAATATATTTTGAAAGACAGGTTTGTTTGCAGAAATTTCACAATCCATTTTATTTTTATGTTGTTTTATTAATATTTTAAAAAAATGTTCAGTGTCGGTGTTAATTCTTCTGCTATTCAAAAAACTTTATGCTTTTAAAAAAAAAGGTTATCATTTATTGTACATGTCAATTAAAAGGCCCGTGGGCCACATCTGACCCGCCATAAAGTTTTATGTTGGCCAGAAGGACACATACATAGAACCTTGAATAAAAACCGTTGTATGCTTTAGTAATATTTTATCAATCAATAGAAAGCAGTTTTCAACAGAAAAGGATTAGGGCCACAGTAAAGAAATTCTAAAAAAAAAAATAATAATAATTTTCAGAATTTGTAAGAATTATTCTGACTTTAATATTCTAATATCAAAAGTCAAAAATTGACTATTTTTCTCAAAATTTTGACTTTTGATCTCAGAAGATTAAAGCCAGAATACATTTTTGTTTTTCCACTGGCCACAAAACTGCTAAACTACATCAATGTGAAATAATGTTCAGGTTTATTTAACTGTTAAAAAGGTATCCATCCAATAGAGGCAACTATTTATTCAAATTTTAGAGGTTTATTAATGGATTTTATCAACATGTTTTACCACATCCAGCTCTTTGAGGATATTCATAAATTTGATAGGGCTCAAAATAGAAATGATTTTGATACCACTAGTTTATTTTAATAATTTCTGGGACAATTAGTTGCCCAGCAAAATGTATTATAGTGACAGATCTGTTTGGGTTTTACATTAAGCTTGCATAAGCCAAACAAGTGGTGTGACTTTTATACCAAACAAATACCATGGTGCAGTTTTGTCCAAAAATGAGCCACATAGATGGTTTATATAAAAACTGCTAGAGGTGAAGCTGCTGCAAGGACTGTGTGATTGTTCGGCGTTCCCAGCCCAGTTCATTGCTTCAAATTTAAACTGGTCTTTGTTATCACTGTTGCTGGGGAAGAGATACTATGAAAAACAGGCTTAAAATGCGGATTTGGGGTGGGGGTGTTGCCTAACAGCGAACAAAATCGCAGTTCAATTTGAAGTTAAAAATTTATGTAGGATGGTTTTTCACTCGAGTAATAATGTGAATATTAAAGCTCCGCGGAGCCTCAAGTGGCCCTCGCAGCTAAGCGCCGCTCAGGCCTATAGCCACCGCGGGGATTCCAGCACCGCCTCTCGCCAGCCACCGCCGACGCTCGTGCACCGTCCTCCATGCGATCCACTTTGATGCCTTCGGCAGCGTTCCCTGGCGATGCACCCAAAATCTGGAGCAGATTGGGCCATGTGGCAAGGAGATACAGCTGTTTGATTAACCTAGGGGGCGCAGTGGAGTCAAATTGCAATTAAACTCTATTGGGCTCCTTAGAGGTTCACAAGTGTCACTCATAAAAAGTCTGGTGTAAATCGGATGATGCGTGTGTGAATAAGAGACGATCGTATGCATATGGCGAGGGACAGCCATTTTGCCACGCCCCCACGGGTCAGTAGGCATTGACAGAGTTCATCTTCATGTCATTTTATGTCAGTCTGCACAGGATTAAACCCATATGAATTAGAGTGTAAAAGTAAGACATACAGT
>NW_015112688.1:313029-352832 GCF_001443285.1 Poecilia latipinna | reverse complement strand
ATGTCTCAACTCTCTGCTGACTGAGTTTGAAGTCTGTATCTCGAAAGCTGTAGGAGGAGATAGATCAGATGTGACATCTATGAAATATAGGAAATTGCGGCTTTGATCCAAAATGGCCGACTTCCTGTTGGGTTTGGACCATGGCTCCAAGAGACTTTTTTGTACATCCTGATGAGTTACACATGTGTACCAAGTTTCATAATTCTGAGATAAAGCATGGCTTGGGGCTGATCATTTAAAACACGCTAGAGGGCGCTGTTGATACATTAGGCCACGCCCACCAAATATTACACTGGATTCCTGTCCGGGGTTGGACCAAGATCCATCCTAGTGAGGTTGGTGCAGCTGCACCTAAAATAGTGGAATTCAGAGCCATAAGTATGGGCACGTTCTTAAAGGTCACTTTGCCACGCTGCCACGCCCACCTGCTACATCCCAGCCAGATGGGGTTGGAATCCAATATACACCAACATGTCCTCTGTCTCTGGACATAGTTTCATGTTGATTAGGTCAAAGGGGTCAGATAGCGACAGTTTACAGTAAAACATGACACTTCCTGTTCTCAGGGGGCGTGGCCTAAGTGATGTCATCATTTGACCATTGGGTATTGTAGGGGACCCGATGATGATCAATCACTGAAAGTTTGGTGCCGCTGTGAGTTTTTTTGTAAAAGTTATAACCGTTAAACAGCACAATTTCAATAGGCTTCGCAGCGCTTAGCTGCTCGGGCCTAATAAAGCTGCAGTGGTTTATAATGTACATAATTTGCTTCATTGGTTCCTGCAGATGCTCAGCAGATTTTGCTGCTTAAAGATGCTCCTGAAGAACATGGTCCAGGTTTTGACCTAGAGTGTCCAGAGTCTCTCCCATCAACCATGAATGAGGATGATGAAGAGTTTCTCCTGTCTTCTCACCTTCATCAGCAACACAGAGAGTTACCAGAAGATCACTGTGAAGCAGCAGAACCTATCAGAAAGCAAGATCATGGAGATTATTTCAACTCATCAGAGACTGAACTCATTGAGGAGGATGAAGTTGATGTAAATAATGTTTTCTGTCAACTTGAGCAATTGCCAGATTACAAGCCAAAATGTGAATACAGGGAAAATGACAGCAAGGTGAGCCATTCAACTAAAGGTTCTCCAATCTCTGAGGATAAAATGAAATCCTTTACTTCAAAGAAAACCCTAGACTCAAAGAGGAAAGTTCAGGTTAAAATGAAGTTTATCTGTGATGACAATGGTAAAACATGTAAAAAAAATCCAACATCAAAAAGACATGCAAGAACCCTAGCAGGACATGAACATCTCTGTAAATTGTGTGGACACACATTTAACAGAAGTTACTTAGACACACACATGAAAATCCACACAGGAGAGAAACCTTTCAGTTGTGATCTTTGTGAATACAGATGTACCCAAAAATCAAGTTTAAATGTACACATGAGAACCCATTCAGAAGAGAAGCCTTTCAGTTGTGATCTTTGTGGATACAGATGTATCCAAAAATCAAGTTTAAATGAACACATGAGAATCCACACAGGAGAGAAGCCTTTCAGTTGTGATCTTTGTGGATACAGATTTAGCAGAAAATCTAATTTAAATGTACACATGAGAATCCACACAGGAGAAAAACCTTTCAGTTGTGATCTTTGTGGATACAGATTTAGCAGAAAATCTCATTTAAATGTACACATGAGAATCCACACAGGAGAAAAACCTTTCAGTTGTGATCTTTGTGGATACAGATGTAGCATAAAATCAAGTTTAAATGTACACATGAGAATCCACACAAAGTATCAACCTTTCAGTTGTGATGTTTGTTTGCGAAGATTTAGTCAGTTAGGTCACTTGAACAAGCACATGAAAATCCACACAGGAGAAAAACCCTTCAGTTGTTAACTTTGTGCATACAGATGTAGCAGAAAATCTAGTTTAAATGCACAAATGACCATCCACACAGGGAACAAACCTTTCAGTCGTAATGTTTTCTCTTAAAGGTTTAGTCAGAAAGTTCAATTGTTGAACCAGCACATGAAAATGCACACAAGAGAAAAACCTTTCAATTGTGATCTTTGTGGATACAAAGATCACAATGCAAAGACAAGTATTTTTGTGGATACTTGTTAAATGTCTGAACATTTAAACAGACACATAAGAATCCACATGGAATATTAAGCTTTGTGTTGTGATCTTATTGAATCAGATATAAAAATAAATCGAGTTTAACCCTCTTACGACCAACCTGTTGACGCCAACAGGATTCGGCTTGTGTACTTCCCATTACCATAATTTCTGAACAGTTCAACATATCAAAAAATTTCCACAAGTGCAGAAAAGCTGAGACATTGCGCTTTCAGGGCATATGTGATACATTACGGTAGCCACCAATCACAAGAAAGATTCTCCGTTGTGTCATATTTGTCACCTAACCTCTGTATCAAAACTCCTGAACGGTTAGCCGCATTTTAAAAATGCCATACTGTCCAGTATGTCCCCTGCCTCTTGCTCTTGACCACTGGAAACAGGTACCAGCATCCTCTCAACCTGAAGAGGCTAAATAATGCAGAGTCAAAATAAAATCTCTCAACATTTCCAAAAAATTCAAGTATAAAACTTAACATTCAAAGGCAAATACAGGATCCATTACAATAAACAATCCTGAGTTACTGAATGAAAACTTCCTGATAGAATGGCGGCTAGCTGATTACTGCTAGTTCTGATTGGCTGTTTCTGACTGAGCGGAGTAATTATGCAGAACAGGGAGGAGATCGATTATTTTTTCAGAGATTGTTTGTCTCATGTTAGGACAGTGAAAGTTTTAATACGTATGTAAAATTTATTTTTTAAAGTTAGATGCTGCAGCTTTAAGCAGGTTCGGTGTGAGAGTCACTACCAGGTGGAGCAGAAGCGGCGCTCCGTCTGTGAAATATTGCTATGTGTAGCGTAGCAGCGGTTCAACAGGAGAGCAGAACCAGCGTCTTACATCGCAGCTCGAAGACTTAAATAATTTTGCGGGTTATTTGTTTAGCTTTCTGACCGTCATGCTAATCCGGGTGAGTGTTTGTAGCTGCGCGCTGTTTTACCTGCTATCTGATCCTCCGTATGTCTTTTTTACTGCAGTGAGCCTCGATGTAGCCAAACTCCATCAAGTATGTCATTGTTTTTATGCCATATTAGATTCGTTTTGTTGATGCATTTTGACGTGCTTCAATTTTCCGCCGCAACACGCAAACTTCCCCATTCACTCAGTGCGTTCAAGTTCCACATCGCTTAGGATTTGTTGCTGCGCGTTTGCGCAGTGTGAAGGAAAGATGAGACCAGCTGCACAGGCAGGCTGCGAAATGAGAAGCAGGTGATCGGTATGTGTGATCGGCAACAAGAGACCGTGATCGGCGATCACCGATCATACACTTTTTCACGGAAAGCAGCTGATTATGTTTTCTAGCGAAGTGAATGTTTAGAATTTAGGAGTGTGAATTAAAATGATGGATTTTCTGTGTTAGAAATGTCTTCTCAGGGTCTTCATTTTCCAATTCTGAGTCCTGCTCTTAACAAGGAGTCTTTGCTTAAGTGGTTCAGTCGGCTGCTGAGAGAGAAACTGAGTGAGGTTTCAACAGTGTATTTGATCCCTTTGTTAGGAATGCTGTTTTCTAGGGATTATTGGTTCTTGTTTAGTGGTGTAAACACTTCTTACTGCCTTAGATTGGTAAGCAGTGTGAACCAAATGTTTGCAAAGATGAACTTGTATCCCAAAGGACTGTCTTACAAATTCAAGATGGTTCAGTAACTTTTACTTCGAGTTTTTCTGAAATAAATTAATTCCTAAATAGAAATATGATGCAAAAACCCCCAAATCAAATACACCTCATAAAATCTATGGTAATTGATTCATGCAGTCTAGACTGCATTAAGAAAAATGGGTAACACTTTATTTGAAGGGCTGGGCAAAAGACTGACATGACACTGTCATAAACATGACATAACCTGTCATGAGCATGAAGACGTTTTTATGAATGTTTATGACAGTTGTCATGAAGTGTCATTCAATTCAACTTTGCATTAAATTATCATTTACCAAATCATCCAAAGTTGGCACTTTTAATGGACTTTTAATGCAACTTTGCATGAAGTCATTATTTACCGAATGATGCTACATAACAACTGTCATAAACATTCATAAAGACTTCTTTATGTATGAAGAAGTCATGTCATAAACATGACGCTGTTTATGACAGTGTCATGTCAGTCTTATCCACACCCTTTCAAATAATGTTACCGAAAAATGTCATAACAAAATTATGCAAAATTTAATGCATTTCTACACAGCATTAATATGCAGTGCCTGCTATTCACATTTCTATTCATTTTACAGAGAATATTTCTAATGTCGGCCTTGCTGCCATTTTCCTTTCTTAGGACACTCGTGGCCGCAAGAGTTTCTATGGTACAAAATATTAGCATTTTGTAGCATTAGGCTACAATGCCTGATGCTTTTTAGTTTATCCATCCATCCATTTTCTTTACACCCTTGTCCCTCAGTGGGGTCGGGAGGGGTGCTGGTGCCTATCTCCAGCTAACGTTCCGGGCGAGAGGCGGGGTACACCCTGGACAGGTCGCTTTTTAGTTTATTCCCCCCCAAAAGTTATTCTTACCTTACCAAGGTAAAATTCTAAAAATCTTGAAATTCTAAGGATTTTCCTGAAATGTCTCTTTGAGCGACTACTAGATTTAGGATTTGAGAATGCAGGCCCTGGTCATGTAGACTCTTTTTATTAGAAAAGTTTGCATACCCTAAATTTTCTTTGTTCAATAAAGTAAATTGACTGTTTGCTATATTTTACTTTTATAGTTTGTATCAAAAAAAAAAAAAAAAAAAGAACTCAAGTGTAATTTTTGTGGGGAGAAAACCCTTCGTATTAAATTCTTGGTGTTCTATTAAGTTGTATTCTGTCATCGAAATAAAACCTTGTCACCTCCCTAAAAATGGTATAATTTATTTATTTTTTGCCTTAATTGTCTTTTGGCAATAAATGAATTGGGCCACTACTTTAAGAAGTGACCTATGCAGCTAACTGGTAACATCCCCTGAACGTTGTCATCACTGTTTGGAGAAGTTTGCAGGTGGGAATCAAAATGAAAAGCTGTTTAAACATTCAGCAGATGTTAATTTTTACCTTCACCAATTAACATAACCTGAATGAATGACTAAGATTATAAAGGCAAAAATTGTACAATATTAGTTGTTATTGAAACATTGATCAACATATTTTATTTTTGTTTGCAAAATGGCTTTAATGACATTTGAGAAAATGTAATGTTTAATTGATGGCTATGATGTAAACCAGTCTGAACTGCCTTGTCGCTGCCAAAGGATGCATAAACGGTCCGAAGTCTACACTAAGTTCACCACAAGGTGGCGCATAAGCGCCTCCTATCTGATGGATCCTGAGGATGTTTTTTTGGAAGAACATTTCCTGTATATTCAAAAAAGAAAAAATGCTGTAACTAATACTATTCATTGTTCCAAATGCAAGGAACAGAAAAACCTTAAATTAGAAATCTACGCACAGCCTGCCAGCCACTAATATCAGCAATGAAATAAGCACACAATATTGATGCAAATTTTCCCACAGTGTTACTGATGGCCATCAATAATCCTCTGTGTTTCATTTTAAGAACACTGTGCTTGCCATAGGCCTTGTTGACTCATTTAAAATGTGCCTTTGATAGTTGTAGGACGAAGTTTTGAAAATGGTGTGTGCTGTTAAGTGAATGGAATAGGAGAAATAAGAATTTTGCCTGGTTTTGACTTCATACAGTGAGACAAGATGTATGACTTTAAATTCAGTCTAATTGTCTTCTTCCATGAAATACTGAGAAGATAACTATGACGTGTTTTCAGAAGCAGTAAGCTGGTGAACGGTCTGCAGATGCAGGTGCTGTGGCCCTAGCGGAGGCCATTGTTCTCTCACAGTCCATGGCGGTTGAGAAGCACCCAAGGATGGCCGGATATCCCCCGGGGGTCTGTTTCAGCACCATATGCTGTTCTGCTGCTAAACCCCTCCCCGCCACCACGCCAACTGTTGCACTGGGCTGACCTTCAACCTCACACTTCAGATGCTCGCTCACAAACTTGCAGCTGATGGCCTGGATTCAGAAGTCCTCCCCACATCTCTGATTTTCATCCGTCCCTTGCAGTCAGCAGATTGTAGTGATGTGCAAAGGTTGTCTGATGGAGCAAAGTTTCCTGCAGTCATTAGTCCAGGGCGACTTGTGCAATTTTTAGATAATTTTTATGGACAGTAATAAAATAGAACTTTTTGGTTTTATAAATTTCCTGATTATAAGAAGTTGTGTTACACTTTTGATGTAATTAAGAGACTGTAAGTTCAATTTTAGCTGAAGCAAAGACATTTGTCAACATTCCTGCACTTTTGAGATTCTGTTGGACTAATTTCATACTCGGGCATAACACGGGGTTACAAAAAATATTTTTTGGAAGTTGTCAATGTTTTTTCAACCGAATTAGGAATATTTTGCATCACTGAATAAAAACAATGACATCCATTTTTTAAAATCAAGTCAGGTTTTTATTCTAATTTGATTTAGTGAAATCTGATCTTCTGACTATATTGATTACATTTTTGTGACATTATCAGTTCATTTCCGTTTGTATTTCTCATCCAAAAAATGCCTTACGAGACAAATTGTTTTCTAACAGTTAGTCTAACTATTAAAAACTTGGATTTTTATAAATTAATAAACACTGATATGGGTAAATACATGTGAATTGAACATTACGTCTTCATTGTGTAAAATTCTCTGATGTCTGATGAAATCTCTCCTCCTGCTCATCACTCATTGATCCCAGATTCTCAGGAAACTGATCCATATGTGAGAACAAGTCATGCATTCTGATGCTCATGTTGCATCCAGCGTTCAGAAAGTTGATCTGATTGAGCCAAACCAATGTGGTTTTTGAATTCACCACATCAAACTTATCCTAAAACAATTGAAAATTTGTTGGCTGTTGCCAGTGCAATAAGCTGAGCAAAGAAATTAAACAGTTTGTCTATTTATAATGGGTCTGCAGGTGAACTGAATCAGCAGTTTGGACAAAGGTGAGACAGGAATATTAACATATACATATATATATTTATTTAGTGGATTTTACATTTATGTCTTGATTGAGGAAGATTTATGCCACTCTATGACCTGAACACGATTCTGGTGCGTATATGTTTGGGGTGGCCAACATTTTAACCCCCTTTTGAGGATGCCACTGTTTGACCAAAAAGCATATTTTGACCTGGCCCGTCGGCCTAAAAGCCCAGAACTTGTGTTTTCAAAACAATTGCAACTTTTTTGTGAAAATGAACTGTAATAGAAACTTGCCTCTACCTCCCGAGTCTTTCTTGATATATGCTTTTATGTTTTTGCCAGAGCTGCGCAGTGGTGCAGTTGGTAGCACTGTTGCTTTGTCTGGGTCCTGGGTTTGATTCCCGGTCTTTGCATGTTCTCTCTCAGTTCTCTGCCTTCCTCCCACAGTCCAAAAAACATGACTGTCAGGTAAATTGGTTTCTCTAGAGTGTGTGTGCACGTGGTTGGTTGTTCTGTCTGTCTCTGTGTTGCCCTGCGACAGACTGGCGACCTGTCCAGGGTGAACCCCGCCTCTCACCCAAAACGTTCGCTGGAGATAGGCACCAGCACCCCTCCCATCCCCACTAGGGACAAGGGTGTTAGAAAATTGAGTTTTTTTGCTAGCCTATTATTTCTGGGATAAAGGTCAAAAGGAAGGTGTGTGTGTGTGTGAAGGCATGAGAAAGAAAGGAAGAGAACTTGATCCCTTTAAATAGGAACTGTAACGTTTTACTGTCCTTCTCTGACTTTGAAGCTATTCTGTCACACATAACCCACTGACTTTGATCCCAATCATGAGCGTTTCCTTCCACTTTCACACCCAGATCCTCCACCCTCCACCCATTTCGCTGTTAGCTAATTATCCTGTTCCCTTCACAAGGCCAGCAGATATTAAACAAAATGCTTTATATGCAATGCTAACTGAATAATGCTCACGAGTACATTGTGAAAAAGATGGCTCCTAAAGGTTTTTAAGAGGTGAAATCTGGCTGGTTATTTAGTAAACTACTGATCTGGAGTCAGGAGTAAGGGGCCGCAGTGCTGTGAGGACCACCACTGGTCCAGACAGGATGTAACAGGAATTTGTTAACGTTCATTGTAGCAGGGGTGAGACTAAAAACACTTATGAGGAGGTGCGACTGTTTCAGCGTGCATCATGCTGGGGAGCACACTTTGATTTAACAACTTAAAGCGTATTGATGTGTTAAAAAGCCAAAACAGAGAAGTTTAAATCCTGAACTGTTTTTCAGATTAGACTTGGGGTTAGCAACTAAAATCCTTGAGAAATGCTACTTTCGGATGCATCCCTGTTCCAACAAATTGCCTCCTTAGAGTGTCAGCAGGTTTTGCAGATGGCGGGTTATTAAACCATTCATTTGATTGAGCTGTGGTGGAGGAGGGACGCATCCAAACGCTGCGGGAACTCGAGGACTGAACCTGCTGACCCCTGGTCGAAACACTTGAGTCTACTCTACCTTGCAAGATGAACCTCACCAAACCTGCTGAACTTTATCCCATTTTATTGCGTTACAACCACAAATTTGAATGTGCTGTAATGGGATTTTGTGCGACCAACACAAAGTGATGCAACACTGTAAAAAGAAAGGAAAGGGATTTGTGATTTTTGAGTAATAATAATCTAATAAGTATGATGTGCATATACATTTAACCATATTTACTGTAGTGCTGGTAAATGATACCCCGTCCAACCAGCTGCCTTTAGTAGTCATTTAAGAGTCCAGCTCTGTAAAATGTAATCTGATTGTAAATCCATTTGTTCTGTGAAGGCCTTAGCGGTTTGTTAGAGAACATTACTAACAAAAAAAAAAAAAAAAAAAACAGCATCATAAAGACCGAGGAACACAGCAGGTAGGTCACTAAAAACATTGTGTTTTAAAATTCAAAGCAGAGTTCGGTTAAACAACAATATCCCAGTTACGTTTTGCTCAATTCATCATCTGAAAATTGGAATACAAAACTAGAAGTCAATGCAAGTCACCTAAGCTGACAGACCTGGGAGAGCAATGTTAAGAGAAGCAGCCAAGAGGCCAATGTTATCCCTGGAGGAGCTGCAGATAACTGCAGCTCAGGTGGCACAAGATTGACCAGGTTGTCATTTTTGGCGGAAAAGCATAGAAAGTCCACTTTGATGTTTGCCACAAGCCATGCTGAGGAGGAAGCAGTCGGGACAAAAATGTAGCTTTTTGGCCTGTATAGATGATGCTAAACATGGCAGAAAACTAATTTCAGCTCAAGATAAACAAGTTTACGAGTGAAACAAGGTGTGAGATGCCTCATGATGTGGGGCTGCTTTTGTTCAACTTGAGACTGAAGCAGTTTCACCTTTCAACAGGACAACCTGAACATACTGACTGACTGAGCATGCAGAGGTTTCAAGCAAAAATTGCAAAAAGTAAAAAAAAAAACCTTTTCAGATTTTTGTAAACATTTTAAGACCCATCCTTCAAGTTCATTTTCCCAAGAGCGAACTAGTTTGTGTTGACTTATACCATAAATCCCAATAAAACGCATCAAATTTTGTGCTTCTTATGTGACAAAATCTGAAAAGGTCTTAGAACTGCCACACATATTTTGTGCATTGATTTAGTTTCACACTACATCAGCCAAAAGCATTTCAGCTACATTATTTTATTCAGCAAAATTCAAACAGTTAAACATTGTTACAACGTAAAGAGGCTATGTGTCTCATAAGCTACAGCAATACACGAAATACCATTATTTATATTAATCAGAGGCATTGCCAGACCTCTCAGGTGCTAAAAAGAGCTTTTCTCCTCATCCAAACTCCATGTACACAGTTACACACAGAATAAGTGTGACCGCCTTCAACTGGTCCTTTTCTGTCCTTTGTTGGGTTCTAAGTGTTGAGAGGGGACGTTCTTTTATCCCCCAGGTGTGAAGAGAAGTCTTAAGAGAGTACTCAAAGCCAGGGTGTCAGGACTGAGGAAGGAAGGGGGAGAGTCCTTTCAGGAGGTCCCAAGCTCCAGCGGCCCACAAGAATTGGGGCCCTGCTGATAAGAAAAAGGAAAAACTCCACCCTTTAGTGCACTTATTAAGTTTTTTTTTTTTTTTTTTGTGATTTCCAAAAGAACTATATGTGTGCTTATGGGTCAAATGTTGCTCCGTCTGCCTAAACTTGTAATTTATTTAGTGAATTTCTACACTTCCCAGAATGCAGAAGAAAGGATGTACAGTAGCTGCACCTCAATAAGAGCGAATAGATCCAGGTCCACAGAAGCTAGGTTTGGTCCCGTTAATAGAAATGGAAATCAGTGCGGGGCGATCATCTTAAGACTTTCAGTGCATGTCAGTTGGCAGTTCTTGAATTGGTTAAGTAAGTCCAGAAATGCTTCCGCAGCAAATGGTGCTCATGTGTTGCAGGGTGGAGTTTTCTCTTTCTGAAGGAGGCGCAGTGGCGCTTCACATTAAAGAAATCCCACAATTCCTGTTTCCAGCAGATCCCAGCTGCAGCTACAGACCTTTCCTACCAAGGCCTCCACATACACTGAGGGTATGTAACGGTGGGCATGCTCAGGGCCTCCCCTCTCTCCGCTCCCTCCGTCGAGCTCTGGTTGTGCTCGCTGTCCGTCTCGTCCAGGTCTGAGCACAATTCATCAGTGGACGAGTTGGAAAGGGCCGGGGTCGGGCAGGGCCCCTCAGCGGTGCCGAGCCAAGTGCTGCCGTTGGTCCCTGGAGTGTCCGTGATCAGGTCCATCAGGACGTCCTGGAGGTGGTCCTCGTTCAGCGGCATGCACTCCAGCAGGTGGTTGAGGAGCTCGGCCGCCACCGTGGCGTCTATGCCCGGACAGTTGGACACAAACATGTGGACCTCGTGCATGCACTGGATGTAGCCGGCTGCGAACCTCTCGCTGGCTTCCCGGCTGAGTGCATCGGCCTCTGAGGGAGGAGAGTCGAAGGAAATGACATTACAGTACTGCTGCACAGCGGCTCTGCATGCAGTAAACTGATCAAGAGGAAAAAAAAACACAAACTAGTTTCTGTCACATCAGTGCTACGGTATGAAATGTTTTTAATAAAATCCCAAACAAAGTGCCAGGCTGAACAGAATATTACTGCTGTCCCTCCTCCGGAAGATGCTGCACACTGCAGGTCGGCAGGCTGAAAATGGATGGCTGCAGTTTTCCCTAACAGCAAGATTAAACATGGATCCAATCACATTAAAGTTCTAACAGTAATGTAGGAAAATACTAAAGTAGTGTCACTCTTCCAAAGAGCAAAACAGCTGAAGGGACAACATACAGTGGAAAAACAATTTATTTTAAAACTCAGAATGTATTCTATGTTTTTCTTTATGTCTTTGAATCAAAAGTAAAACAATAATAAATAAAATGTCATAGCAACTATTTGAAAGATGAACTGGTGAGGGTTTCTGATCCCCAGTTTTATTTTAGGTCTGATTAAAACATATAAGTAAAAATCTGCTGCAGGAAGCTGGAAAAAAAAGTAGAGCAGTAGTTTGGAATCCTCCAAAAATGTTCTTTGGTTATGATTTCACTTAAAAAAAAAACCCATATTTTACTTGGTAATCACGATTTAAAGCAGTTAAATTATGTTAAGCATTTTCTTTTACTCTTTTAAACAGATATAGAAACTATGAAATACTCTCATGTCTGAACTGAACTAAAGAACTAAGATATCAACGCTAAAGCTGAAGTTTCTCTAGCTGATAATAAATTATATTATTTTAATCATGATACTATTTATGATAAAATATCTCCCAATAAAACTATCATGTCAATTCAAAATATTTGCCAACATGGACCAATAATGAAGACATTTTCAATGGTATGTGAATACAAAATAATCAATACATGTTATCACAACTGAAATGAATCAGTTTATTCAGAAAAAATATCTGTTTTTTCAGCATCACAGAAGTATAAAAGCTGTGTCATTCTATAACTCTCAATCTGCTAAAAGGTGAATAATTTTGGTTCTGACCTTGAGTCCGGTTCTTGAGAACATCCTCCACCTTCTTCACTGTCATCTCCAGAACCTCTGCGTTCTCCATTTTGGAATGGAGCTACGGAAATGGAAAGTAAAAGTCAGATCAGCTCCACGAAATAAACCGGCCTGCAGTAAGATACTGCGGTCCAGCGTGTGCGCCGCATACTCACGTCTGTATCCGCCAGCAGCGTCCGAAGCTCCTGCAGACTTTCGTTGATGCGAGCTCGTCTCTTCTTCTCCACCAAAGGTTTCCTGACCTAAAGGATTCCAGAAAGAAAACGAGCATTTATCTTCACTTGGAATATAAATGCGATTAACTTAGAAACGTAGTAAAACATCCCCTTGTCTCTGCACGCAGCGTGACAAGTGCGCCACACCATCATTGCCGCACCTTTCTGTCCGCTTTCTGAATCCCGTAGCAGGACTCGTCCTCCTCCATGTAAAGTCCGGCGGTGCCGGGCCGGGCAGCGGGGGCCATGTTGGTCGGAACGCCGCGTCTGTGGCTTCTTCCACTGCAGCTTTTCGCCTTCTGTGTCGTCCGTGAAAGGGGGGCAGCTGGCAAACAGAACCGGTTACAGGCAGACGGAGGAGGGGAGAAAGGCAGGCGAGGCGCCCTGTGTTTATTGTACCACCCCTGTGTGTCGTGCTGCCGGCGCTGACTGGCTGTTGTTGGTATTTATAGGGGCTCATTAACATGTGAATAGAGGCTGGAGCTGCAGGCACTGAGGGCCAACAGAGCGCACACGGCCGGAGCCAATCAGCGATCAGCTCCTTTGTCTGTGGTCAACCCCGGTGAGCGCCCCGAGAAGATGGACCGGCTTTAATCACACAATATGTTGGGTTAGGGGAACGGCCGCGCAGTTATTCCCCCGTAATGAGCAGCTGGCGCTTTAAATCCGCTGCATAAAATAAAGCATGCTTTAAGTCATTTACTGTTTGTAGAGGTGGGTGACAACTAGTTACATTTACTCCGTGATGTTTACTTGAGTTGAAAATTTTAGAAGTATTTTTTTTCTTTACTACACCTTACTTTTTACTTTTATTTGAGTATTACTATCTTTTTATTATTTATCAATATTTTAATTAGTGCTTTTATATGGACCAACTTCTGTCTTACAGTTGTTACTGATAATGATATTGATGATGATTAAGTATTGCTACTCTTAAGTAAAATTTCGACCTATTAAGAGTAACTGCAATGCACAAGAAAAGTGAGACTTGTTTGTAATCAGATTTGTTAAAGTTAGTTTCTACCTGCTGACTGGGTTTGATTAGGCAAAGTGAACACTATTGTCACTGGAAGTACTGTAAATACTGTGGTATTTCATGTTTCTAGTTTGATTTTAAACACATTTCAGTTGGAAAAGAGTTTTTGTTTTTGCCTAAATTTACTATTTTGTTTTCATGTTAATTATTTGTAAGATTTTATTTTCCTTTTTAGTACAAAATCCCATTACTTGAGTAGCTTTTTTTTTTTTAATTAAATACCTTTTTTTTTACTCTTAATTGAGTAATATCTTGGATGACTTCTACTTTTACTTGAGGTAAAAGTATGGAAGTAGTGCTATTCTTACTTGAGTACAATTTGTGGGCACCCTACCCACCTCTGACTGTTAGTAATATTCTGAATGTTCAATAGTTTTTAATGCAACTCTATTGGACTGACGGTGTTCAACGTTTTTCCATTTCCCCCTTCAAATTTCAATGTATTTAATTGGGATTTTGTGTGCATAAGTTTCGCTGCCCTCCCGCCTCTCTTTGCGCTGGGAGTTGTTGCCTGAGCCTCAGCAGATCCACCCGGCTGTTTGGCGGATGTAACGTGATGCCTTCAGTTGGCAGCTGCTGCTGGCGGCCCCTCGGCCAGAACTGAATCAGCCGGGGGAATTAAGGGCCCTTCTCCAAAAAGAAAGCGACAGGTGTTGGCCTGCGCCTCGTTTGTTCTCTCTGTTGTTTGGTGTCTTCGTATTTGAGCGTAGCGGCTTTCTCACGTAGTCTCCCCCCGCTGCGTGAGAGATGATTTTTATTGATAACCTGCTCCACTGACCGCGACTCAGTGTCTCTGAGTGCAGTGGCAACTATGAAGATGTCCTGCTAAAATTAAGCACCATGCACCCTGCAGATTATTTATAGCATATTATTGTTTTCTTTTTTGGTAAAAAGTGTGCGGTACTACGTCTGGATAGTCCTTACGCACAGTGTCTATTTGTTTCTGTCCAACGAGGCCCCTCACCCCTCTGCCCTCCTTATTATACATGTTCTGTACACACCATTATCATGCTAATCGTCCCCATAATGGAGGAGAGCCGTCTGTTTGGAGAAAAAAAAAAAGACAGCAAGCAATTGTGAACCCATGCAGGTAAATGAATTGATTCGTTTTCCAGGTGCGGTTTTTTTTGTTTTTGTTTTTACACGCACAGTATTTGTCCAGTTTGCGCGCATAATGTCTGGAAACAACTGAAGGACGCGCTGCAGACTTTTGAAGTGGAGTTTTGTGTTTTTGGCACCTCGCCACCTTCACATTACTGTTCCCGGGCTGTAATGGTGCGCGCAGAGGGGAGAGAGAGCAGCTGTCTCGGCTTGCTTTTGTTGTGGATCTGCGCTGAGGGACCAGACGTCCCCCTCTCTGTTTTTTTGGACCATCCACCTGACTGCATGCCTTAGGCGATCATAACAACAACAGCAAGAGTAAAAATAATCTAAGAACTCACAGATTACAAACATAATTGCTTTCACATCGCCTTTTTTCCAAACTGAGAAATCCTCGCAGAAAACAATCAATAGTAAATCATCTGATAACTTTATTCTAAAGTGCAAATAAAATCCGATTACGACTTGCAGCGGCTCATTGTCCAACTCTTTTGTTGAAGATATGCTGTCGGCTATAAAGCTATAAATTTGACGAAGAAAGCAGAAGTGTCATGCTTTTAATTAAAAATGTTATTTATAGCAGAAAGGAATGACCATGGAATAGGAAAACATCAACAATCCACGAAATATTTCAAGCAGCAACTTGGAGAGTCGTCATTTATCTGATCGTTTACACTGTAATAAATGCATCACATCTTATGCATTAAAAATAAACACGTTTAGGGTATTTTGCTAACCGAGGACAAATATAGATTTACCAGAACCGGGCTCGGTTTTGGGTTTAACACAACATATTAAGTTAAGTGTTCAATTGAAAAGATGAATTTGAGTAACTAAGCTCTACATTAAGACAAGAAGGTTGAAAAATGACTTTAAATGGGGCCTATTTTTATGGACTTCATCACCAATTTTTTTGGTCAGTGGTAAACATTTCACTTACTTGTGCAAACTACATAAAAGGTAAAAGTTTAAATTTAGATTTAGTGAACAACCTCTTTAATGCTGTAGTGAACTGATAGCATTAGTACAACCCTCTGACATTAACATAATCATACAACATAATTTTAACACCAAAGGGATGCAGGAAAAGTACATTTCTGTTTTCCAAGAAACAGTGTGTCTGTTTGCATCCTGTAAGGACACATGTTGGATCTCAGGGTAATGAGTGTCTTTCTGCTCCATTACCTTAACGTAACGGCAGAAAAATTGCTTGTTTGATGCCAATTCTTGGAAACAGTGACCCAGAGAGGAAAAAAGAAATGTAAATGGATTGGAGTCACTATAATCAATTTGTGTCAGTGGTCTTGACTTTTAAAATTATGTCAAACAACTAATGGCTGCACTTTAAAATAAAATAATGCATCTTTATTTTAGGTTTAAACTAATGTATCATTAGTAATCAGCAAAGATGACTTTCTGCAATGTCCTTTTGCAAAAGTCTTATTGTCGACACACATCGTTCAAGAACAACTGTAGATAAATGAAATAGTCGATTAAGCTTTTAATGAGTAAGTAAGACTTTATTATCATTAATATTAATGCTTAGGTTAAATAGTAAAGAAATGAGGACAGAAATCTATGCAACACCAAACAAAAGGTCAAAGAAGCAAAATCCTGCCATATATTAAGAAATAAATAGATGTTAATACAATAAATAAAGGAAATATTAATAAGAGCCTTCTATAATGCAGGCTACAAGAAATCCACTTCTTTAGGGAAGTACTGAGAAAAGGTCTGAGTCATCATAGCACACCTAAAAGCACTGGAACAAAACCGCCCCACTTCTTTGTCTTCTGAATATCTATAAGATACATAACAGAGGATGGTCTAACAAAACGGACAACTAAGATCGTCGATCCACCAGTTCACCACGGCCTCCACATCTCCAGCATCCCCAGGTGTGAGCTGTGGAGTCCTGGCCTCTCCTGAAGCTCAGCGACCCGACCGGGTGGATCTTCTTTCTGATGTCGCCTCCCAGCCGGGGCGTCCCTGCGAAGGGGTGAGGGAGGGAAACCTTGGCTGGTCCAAAGTGGCACGTCCTGCCTCTGTGTGGGGCGGCTCAGCTCTCGGTTGGATCTGGGAAGGGACTTGAGAAGGTGGTTGAGGAGCCGGGAGCCGAGGGTCTTGTCCATCCAGTCGCAGGTGAGGAGCATGTTGTGGACCTCATGCATGCACTGGATGTAGCCTGTGCTGTATCTCTGCTGGGCCTCCAGGCCCGACGTTGGGTCTGGATGAGAAAGAGACAGAAAAACAGAAGGAGTTAGTGCTGCAATGAGCATCCAGTGTCGCATTTATATAAAGCCCCAATATGCTTGTCTGAATAAAAAAAAAAAAAAAAATTATAAAAAAAATGTTTTTCATATTATGCACACAACATTAGTACCTTCCTCAATCCCCTGTTGTATCGAATCCTGACCTCTGGTGGAGGATCCATGTACTACACCTCTCAAGTAACATCTCTATTCATTAAATATTTTTATAACTTTACTTTTTGTAGCATTTAGATCTAGACAACAAGACAGTAAAATGTGGAAGATTGCAGAAAATAACAGAAGAAACACAAGAACTGCAGGTGTGTGTTGTTAAAGTTTGGAACCGATTGGGAACAAAGCTCAAGCAATGTACCAATATTCATCAATTTACATCAAGATAAAGAAATATTTGGTCACAATAATGGCTGCTAACAGGGGGTCTGATTGGCTCAATGATGTATATTTGTATGTTACGACTATGATAACTATATATTGCATATGATGATTTATTTTTGTACATTGCTATTGATGTAGAAATGCTCATAAGACAGAAATAGTTAGGAAGCAGTAAATGGCAGCAAACACATAATTTATTAAGAAATGAAATCAAAAGGTGAGAGTGAAAAAGTTTTTCCTCATTCCACTCTTTTTCAAGAATGTTTCTTTTCTCCTCCTGTATTTTACACTATATTTATTCTATTTTATTTGTACCAAATGTAAAAAAACAATAAACTAAGAAAGAACATATATATATATATATATATATATATATATATATATATATATATATATATATATATATATATATATTTATTTATTTTTTCTTGCTTGGGGCTTTAAGCGGCCATAAGTAATGCGCCTATGCTGCCCTCTGCTGCCTAATAGTAGTAGTGTGGCTGTAGCTCAGATTGCTTTCGTTTGGAGATTTTTCTAAGTTATTACAAGCGAACACAGTGGGACATTTTTACAGAAAATATAGTAAAATATAATGTTTTTTTTTTAACAATAAAACAATAAACGTGAAACCACACGTGTCAAAAACAAGCCTAAACTTCCTCACCATTCAGTTTATTATTCTGGATGTTCTGTAAATGTTTCACCGTCATCTCCAGGATGTCTGCCTTTTCCAGTTTGGATTGCTGTGGAGAAGAAAGACGCGCAAAAATAATAAAAAAACAACAACAACTCTGCTTTGCTTTCTTTAAAGAGCAGATGGGAGACACGTGTTTGCGCTCACATCCAGCCTAAAGGCTCCGATCACAGTTTCTTTCAGCTGATCCAGACAGTTGTTTATCCTCTCCCGTCGTTTCCTCTCTATGAGCGGCTTCCTCAGCTGGAACAACAACATTTCATGAAGCCAAGCAGCACACCAATGAGTATAAAAACACGATACTACGTTAAACGGAGCGATACCTTCCTCTCCTCCTTGGCTCTGGGGGGTTTCTCCGCGTTGTGCGCCGCAGAAGATGAAGTCATGTTTAACCCGGTGTGCTTCTGTCCCTTCTGAGTCTCAGCGCGTCTCTAGGGTCCTCGGCGCGCCACGACCCTCTTATTTATAGGCCGCGATTAGCATGTGAATAACCCAACTCTTTGCCTGCAGGATTTTCCCACACACGGGGTCCCCATCAGTCAAGTCTGACAGGTCACTGGCTTCATTCAGTGACCGGCAGAGCCCAAAAAAAAAAAAAAAAAAAAGTCTCACCAGCAACAGATGTCCAGCCTGAAACCAAGCACGACCTTCCCCCCACACAACAGCAGAAAAAAAACCCAGAGTTTCCCTTTTCTCCCTGTGTTGAACAAGAAGGTGCAATTACCTTGTTTCACCCTGGGGAGCCCGGGGCCCATTCTCACAGTGAGAGCAACATTAGACTGCTCTGTCTGAGGAAAGGCCAAAACGAACTTCCTCAAGGCTCACTGCCACACAAGAGAGACAAATCACCTACAAATGGACTGAAATGGTGAGATTTTCTAACAATATAGCCTCAAACTCAGTTTTTTTTTTACTGTGCACATTTTCAATTTAGCCCCTTATTTGATGTTCCTAAATAAAATCCAGTGAAACCAATTTACTTTAAACCTGATGATCTGAGACCATCTGTGTTTAATTTAATCTAAGTCTTAATCATTTTATTTATGTATTTATTTTACACTTTATCAACAATTTACAACAAATTCTCAAAAAAAAGTTATTCCAGTTCAGTCACACATCCCAGTTGTTCCCCTTTCCCAAACAGTGTTAAGTTCATTATTCAAATCAGTTTTGAAAAGTTTTCTAAGTTCAGATGAGACCTAAACTTCATTCATCAAAAAGACTGAACATACCGTTGCCATGGTGAAACCTGACGGTGGCAGCATCAGACTGTGAGGATATCTTCAGTTTGCAGAGTCAGAGTAAATGCTCATAATAGATGTCAAGATGAACATAAAAATACTGGAAGAAATCCTGCTGCAGTCTGGAGATGTTGGTGAAGGGTAACGTCTGAGTAGGACATCTACTCTAACCCTAGATCAAGATTTGCTTATGTGTTAAAATGGCCTAATCAAAGTCCAGACTTAAATATCAGAATTTCTGGCATTCTTGAGAATTGGTAAGAAGCCTTCGTCCAAGCTGATAGACAAACACTTTAATAAAAACTTAAAGTAAGAACTCATGGGAGTGAAAGCAAACGTCTCATACTTTTTAGAGTTTTATTTGTACAAAACATTTGAAACAACATTTTCCTTTACAGTTATGGCAACTTTGTGTTGGTCTATAATTCCACATAAATACACTGATGATAATTGGTGTAGTGTGTCACGATCTCTTTGAAATCCACCTTGATCCACAGTTGGAAGAATAAGGGGTGTCTTCACTTCTTGCTTTGATCATATTCTGAGCTTAAAAACATTTCCGGGTAACATTTGCCGCTAGCAGATGTCAGACCGGCCAGATGTCCTCTCCCCTCGTCTCACTCACCCCCTCACCCCACCTCAAAGCTGGGGTCCCCTGTATCAGAGCCACGCGACTGCCAGGCGAATGCCGGGTCGTGGGAAACCGGGCCGGACAAAAGCGTGCATTCATCTGAACCTAATCAGCATGAAGAAAGTAATAACCTTCAGAGTGTGTGGACAGTCCAGCAGGAAGAGGAGGCTGAGGGTCTGACAGGTGACCAGTTAGGACAGAGTCCTTAGGAAGTGTTGTGGCCACAAATCCATCATCATCCAAACATTTATAGGATCATAATTTAAATGAAAAGCATAATTTTGAGCATATTCTCTGAAATGACCCTCTTATCTTCCATAACAAATGATCAGAGAGTCTTAGGTCAATAACTGCTGACAATTAGCTACCATAGCTGTGGATATGCTACAAAGCTCTCCATTATGATGTCATCAGGTGACTCTGAATCCTGCCAAGCACGAAATAGATGCTTAAAGTAAATTAATGCATGAATGTGGCAAAACTTTCTTCAGCTGAACAGAAACAAAACTAAAGGAGGAGCAACCAAAGTCCAGCACATAGGACAGTTATTACAGCTAGCAACAGCTAATGAGGCCCAAACAGATGTAAAACTCAGACCTGAACTTTCAAAGACACATAAAATCAATTGCAAAGTCAGTCTTTTATCACCCGAAGAACATTAAGATTAAAGGATAAATATTCCAGCAAAATATCATCCATGCATTTATATTTAGTTGCATTGATTTCTGCAACATTTTAGACAAAAAAAAATTGGTATCGGCCAAAATCAGAATCAGGTCAGGAGTTTTAATAGATCTGTGGTCGGCCAGAAATCTGCAATCAGTGCACCTCTAGTTGTTACCCCTTTTTCTTTTTGTCTCCTTTCTTTTCCAAGTGAAACGTCTTCCCATCAGAATGTTTGATCCATTTCAGCTTGACGTCTTCAAAGCCATAGTCCTTCAGTTTGAGGTTCAGCTGGAAGAAATAAGAGGACAGGATTTAAAGTCTCCTCAACCCCAAACGTCCTAAAGAACAGCCATCTGTTCATCTCAAACGTGACATTTATTTTTAAAATAGGATGATACATATCAGCTGCACAGATTATATAAAGTAAAAGACATGAAAGTTTTGTACTGCCTGTAAGCAAATAATTACACAACAAAACATAACCTCTGGAAATCAGAACTTCCCCTTATTTACCTGCTGCAAAACGGCATCCTGCGATTTTTCCAGGTCCAACGAGGAATCTGATTTGGACAACATAATCTTTACCACCCTCATCTTCTTAGGAGGTCCTAAAGGATTAATAAAAAATAATCATGAAGATGTCTATAAAGACATTTACAGGTGAGAGAAAGTTTTGAGTTTTGGCACCAGTGGTTAGATTCTTTTTTTGTAATTAATTAGGTTGGATAATAATTAATTTATCCTAAAATTTTTCTAATTTTGAACAAAGCTGGAGGCCGATGGTAAGTTGAAACTTATTTTATAAAGTAGGCATAAATCTACAGTATGGACCAAAAGGAACAGACCAGGAAACAGGAGGCAAAGTAAGAATCTTTAGAAAAGCTTTGTGAATTACTGGGCATGTCTGACTACAACAGAGTTCATAGCCGGTTGCACACAGCGTATGTTTGACTCACCGTTACAGATGAAAGGATATGTGCTGGAACAGAGTCTTATATTCCACATACTCTTTGTTGTAGTCACACAGGAGCTCTGGACTTTTATTGATTGACTCGTATTGAAGTTACGGAATGAAGTCATCTTCATGCGCTGACCGTCTGACCACCTCCAAGACTCTCTGTACAAGCCAATCCATGCGTAGTCATCCACAAGCACATTGATTTCGTTGTTCTCGGATGTGTTCCTCACACTGGCCAGATCTGTGTAGTTTTCCCTGCAGTAAAGTTGAGCTTTGTCCCAAGACATTGGTGTCGTCACATAGATGTATTTTGGAGCTGAGCCTATATAAAACAAACAAAAGATATTTTATGAAGCTAATAGGACAGGTGCTCATAAATTTACTGAAATACAAATGCAAAAGGTTTAATGCTAAAGTATAAACTAGAAACAAGAGACTAATATGAAATATGTCATATATTAAGACTGCTCTTAAGGCCCATAAGAGACCATCACTTATATATATGTATATATAATATTACAAGTGGCTTCTCCAAATTAAACACAAATCACACTTGATGACCATCTTCAGTATTTAGCAGAGCGACCTTGCGGTCTTATTAGCTGCTGCAAACACTATAATACGCTCTTTAAGTGCAAAAGTCTCCAGTTAATTAATATTTTTTGGGAGGAGGGGGGGTGTTTTTATGCTGCAATCACTTTTTTGAAACCCCACTAAAATTTTCAATAGAGTTCAAGTCAGACAACTGTGGTGATATCTTTCTGAGTTTCTTTAAGCATCAAGTCTTGCTGAACTTTGAGATATACTCGGGGTCAAACTTGAACTTTCTCAAAAACAGGGAAACATTTTTTGCCCAGAATTTCCTGATAATTGAGTGAATCCACCTATCTGCCCACACTCTGCATGTTTCCTGTGCCACAGGAAGCAAAGTAACCCCAGAGTGTCTCTGAGCCACTTCACTGTATTGAGGCGTTTCTGTAGCGTTTCTGTCCATTATTCGCTAAAATTATGCAGGACATGAATATAGAGGGAGGAGAGGAGAAGTCGTGCAGCAGAGATCCCAGGGTTGGAAATCGAACATCAAGGACTAAAATCCTCTATAGGGGGCGCCATCTCCACCTCTACCACATGTGCCTCCCCAGCTTTACTTCATTCTTTCTGCTCCAGGCTGATCCAAAGGGCCCAAAAGATCCAGTTTTGATTCATCATGTCTCAGAGAACAAAATCCATCAACGTATCTGGCTTGTTTATATAACTGTGAACACTTTAGAGTGGACTCTAGCATTTTTAGATCAGTAGTGATGTAATCCCTTCAGGGTGTAACATGATTTTCACTGAAACTTAAGGTTTTAATTTGGATGTAAAAAAGCTCCATGCAACATTAGTGTCATTTAAATATTAATGCTCTTTTGTTTATTCTGTTTATTTCAAACCTAATTTGCAGTAAGAGTTGAAAACAACATTGAAACAGAGCCGCTATTGTTCTCTTACCGCTGTAGCAGACAAACGGTCTATCATAAGTGCACCAGTAGTCAGACCATGCAGCTTGTTGTTGTATATCAGCACACAGAAAATGATCGTCAGCATTGTTTGGTTCCCCTGAGTTCCACTTTCTAAAATCAGCCTGTCCTTTTTCATAAAATCCATCCTTTTCCAGAGACCACTTCCAGTTATTAACGTCACCATACAACCCAATCCAGAATTCATCAGTTTCGTCTTTGAGTATGTCCTTCACCCGGGCCATGTCTTCAATGCTGCTGATGGTGACCAGGTCTGTGTATTTTTCCCTGCAGTACCTCTGGGCTTCAGTCCAGCTCTTTCTTTCATTTACAACATGATACACTTGTGGAAAACATGGAGGGAGGACACACAACCCTGAAACAATAAACACAAGTTTCATCAAATGATAGCACTCAAAATAGACACCCTACTTTGAAGATCAGGCTTTAAACTTTCCTTATAGGCTGCCTTAGGTTATTCTGGGGTGTCACTGTAGTTGTGCTGATATAGGTTTAGGCTGCTGGAGGTCCTCATTTTCTTCTTCTACTACTCTTCAATTTGCTTTACTTGTTATTTCAACTGTAACATTTTGTTTTCTCTCAGAAGCTTCACCTGGTTTAGCTTTTTGAAATTTCTAAATGTTGAAAACATGAAACAGTGGTGAGCAAAAAGGCAAAAAAGAAGAAATTTAGGGGTAAATAACTCTTGACAGATCTAGGAATGAATCTTTCTTTTATTGATAATAGGAAACTCATGAATCTCCTCTTGCTGTCTAGAACTTGCTAGTGCTTTTTTCCATAGCCTTTAGAGCACAATTATGGGAAACAGTTAGTGTTTCTTTTTACTTTCATTTTATTTTATTTTTGTTTAGATTTCCACATTGTTGTCATGCACAGGAAAACGTTCTGGTAAAAATTAGATCTGTATATAGGACATTACTCATGGCGGACCGCAGTCTCGCTTCATGTGCAAATGAGATGTTGGCAGAAACTATAAATTGTACTGAAATATCTTTTGTAGTAGTTCTGTGGAAAATGATGTGAATTTGCATTTCTTTGCACATTTGACAGCACGAACTGATCCACATCCTATTATTCACAAGAATTTTGCAAGTAGTATTTTGTTCTACTTAAATCAAGAAGTAAAAAGCTTCCTGTGATAAAAGTGTAGTGTAGGCATTGAGATGCGATGTCCTGCAACTTCTAGATGTAGCTCTTCTTGAGCACATCTGAGTCGCATAATCAGACTGCAGATTACTTTGGAGAACTTGGCTGCATATTTCAGCCATTTGATTCAGGTGTGCTGGACCAGGGACACGTCTAAAAGTAACAGGACACCGGCCCTCGAGGCTTGAACTTAAAGATCCCTGCTAATTACTCAGAATGCAAAAATAATGAACTCCACACAGATAAAAATGATTTTCTGCACATCACCTTATAAAGTGAGAATTTTTAATCAGTTGTGTCTAATAGTGTGTTATCCAGCTGTGTATTTAAAAAGAAAGCAGCAAAACATTTTACATATTACCACGTCACAGGAAGATATTGCAAATTTAATGTTTATCTAAGAATAAAAATTCAAACAAAATCCACAAAGCTGTTACACTTACCGAGGAGAAGTGTGTATCTAATAGCGTTTCCATCCATAATGCATACAGAAGTTAACTGTGAGGACCTGAGAGTAAAATGAAGAATGGAGAAAACACTCAAAACCTAACAATAAAAGTTTATGTTTTTTCACCTTTGAAAAAAAAGTGGAACAATTATTGTTCCATAACTGTAAGAGAACTCTTGTTGTTTTATATGTAGAATGTTTTACATATAAAACAACAAGATGTTTCTCAAAAAGCATAAATAGTAAAACATGACAAAAAGCAGAATATTTTATGCAGATCATTAAAAATACATTAATATTAAAAGAGTATGAAAAGCATGTCAACTTTAATTCTGGCATGTTTGCACCTTTTAAATCTGTCAAAAATTACTTTATAGAAACTTGACAGTTACAGCAATTTAAACTAAATGATGCCTTACCTGTTCCTCACTGGAATTTTTCCCACGTACACAGCAGCTCGAGTCAAATGTTGGAGTGAATATGAAAGAATGTGCAGCGAAAAGAGCTTTCTATCTCTGCTTGTAGAGGTATGTATTTATGACACTATTATGCAAAGGTTGGATTAAGACTGCACCATATGCAGAAATCACAGAATTTGCATTACTCAGTTTGAAGTACACACATCTAGTTCTGTAAAAAGATTAGCTAATCAAATCTTTTGTTTGAGAATTCCACAAAGCTCATTTACAAGTTTTTATGGTTTTCAATTTTTTTTTTCTCCACAGAATAACAGTCTGAAAACTGTGGTGTACATTTTGTAATATCCCTAAAAAATCAAGTGCAGACAACTGCCATTGGGAGCCATGTAGTAAGTAAATGGAGTCCTCTTAAGCATAATTTAATTTCAGTATAAATGCAAATGGTAGTGAACAATGAGCATCATGGTGACTTAGCGACACTCCGGGGATAAGGTTATAGAGAATTAAAGCAGCTGTAGGTGATAAAACATTGTCCCAACCTTTAAGAATGTCACCAAACTCTATTTAAAGGGGTGGAATTATGTAAAATCAATTTTTTGAGCTTTACATCATTTAATTATGTTATTCCCTTATCAAAACCCGTTGCTTTGATTCTTTAAAAAAATTATTTAATCTTCCATAGCAACCATTTNGAGTNAATCCAGACACTAAATCAAAGAAGAAGAAAAAGCCTCTGGATAAGCAAATCTTATTGGAAAAAAAATACTACTTTGAATGTAGTGGAAGCACCATAGAAATTTGTGGCAACCAGTCTTCATCAATCATTGAAATATTCCAAAAATACATTGAAATATGTGGTTGTAACATAACAAAAGGTAAAAAAGTTCAGGGAGTTTGAAAGTTTGATACAATGTTGAGTTGTCTGGCAGTAATACATCTGCAGTTTAATAACCCTTGTATAATTAGATGAAATAATTCACAAATATCCACATTAGTTATTTACTTGAACAGGATATGCAGAACTAAATTGTCTTTCCTCTTAAAAACGAAACACGTTTCTAGTAACGCTTTAGTAAAGGGATAATGGCGCCCTCGTGTGGTCATGTACTATTATTGCAGAAACAAACCTGCGTTGTTGCTGTGCCACCGAACGGCCAGAGGTGGCGGTAAGACGTCACAGCAGCCACGACTGCTGCGCCGCCAGCGTTACCAATCGGGCTCAGAGAAAGAACCAGGAGGTAACAGGGGCCGCACAATTATCAACAGTAAAATAAGGGGAGTCGACGAACAAAACAAAACCCTTTTCTTCCACGGATTATCTGAATTGCCTTTTGCAGTCCTAACAGTTGGAGGAAACACGTCGACAACGTCATATACAAGGTATTTTGTTGTGTATTTACATTTGGTTATGAAGTAATAACAAGGAAATAAACAGTGAGCAAAGCGAGGCTGCGTGAAGCTGGCCTGCTTCTAAAGACAGGCATGGGTTTCAGCGAGGAGCCGCTGGCAGGCCTGGTTAGCATTAGGCTAAGTTAGCTTTCTAACCTAATATGCTCTGCGCATTAAATTAAGCTTTCCAGGCTTTACCCAGACGCATTTTAACACGGGTCACCCCAACTTCTGTCATAAAAGATTTGTGAGCTTCGAGCAATCCTGGTCGAGTTAAGACGCTTTCGGACGCTACCCAGCTGCAGCAGTAGCTCTGTTTGTTGGACAGTGATTGAAAGGTTATAGGCCACGTTAGCTTCTGAGCAAAGTTCAGCTCAACAGTGGAGACGACACAAGCGACCCTTGTTTTAACCGTGTTGTTAACGTGCACGGCACTGAATCGACTCAGGTGCGTTTTTGTTAGCGCTGCACACCATCACAAAGCAGGCATGGAGATCACGGATGGGCGGTGCTCACTGTCAGCTACCGAGGCCCTGTCTCCTCTCTCTTTCTCTCTCTCTCTTTTTTTTTTTACCAGTCTTTTCAGCTAGTAGCTGCAGTTTTAACAGAGAAAGGCGTCGCTGCACATTTATAAATAAGCTGATGAGGTTAACGAGCGCCAGCTATGAGTAATTGATCTGTGTGTCAGGTGGTGTGTGGAGAACCTGTTCCTGCCCGGACTGAAGGGTGTGTGCGCCACGGTGGAAGGTTTACGGGATTTCTCACAGCTTTATTTGCTTTCAGGAAGATGTAGACACTTCAGTCAACACCGCGGCTTGTTTCTGCAAGGAATGGAGTCAGTTTGGGCTGAGTTAATGTGAAACATGCTGCAGGTTGAGTTGCTTATGACTGTGCCACGCTGATATGTTTGCGTTCTTCCGGTGGAGCATCAAATTTTGAATCCTTATTTCAGCAGTATGCACTTTTTACAATAGGTTTTTATTTGTTTTCTTTTAAAATTATGTGTAGCTTTAACCCTATCATTGATGAAGCCAATTTAAAACCAGGAAGCACCCTCCTGTAAGCTGGTAATGTTTGTTTTAGATTTATCAGTGTTCATTTTTCATTATCTAATCCAACCTACGTCTTCCAAAGAACAAGAGGATTCTTTATGGTTCTGGCCAAGAGCAAAACTATTACAAAACTATACTCTTCTATACACAAATGTTGTTTGCATATGTTTTCCAAGTCCACCTAATCTAAATTTGATCCATGCATATTCTTATTTGTGCAGATAAAATAGTTAAGTCAAAGTTATTGAAAACAACTCTTGTAAAGTTCAAGTGTAGACACCACAAAAAGAAAATGCTTATAGTAGATTAAAATTTTATGAGAATCATTTAGAGAATAATCACAAGCTCAGTGTTAATTTCTCTGACTATGTCAGCCACTTTAAATGTTAATTGGTGCAAAATGTTTTTCTTTTGAGTCATATTTTTGCTTTTTTGTCAAAATAAAATCACATGGACCTCCTGAAGAGTCTCACCAAATTATCAGTTGCAGCCTTAGCTGTGGGCAGAATTGGTAGTAACTAGTTACATTTACTCAGTTACATTCACCTGAGTAACTTTTTTTTAAAAGTATTTTAGGAGTATTTTCACTACGCTGTACTTTTTACTTTTACTTGAGTAATTTTATTATGAATTATCTCTGCTCTTACTTGAGTAAAATTTCTTAATTCTCTACCCACTGAATGAATATCAAACATATTTTAACCAAACATTCAGCAGACCCAAACGGCTGGGGTTTTAGTTAAAATTTCATACCTTTTTTTTTTTTTTATCGAAAGAAACTGATTTATTAAACAATGATTTTGCCTGATGTTATTTTTTTGTTACTTATGTGAATTATTGCCATTTTTGTCCTTAAAATACCAACATTTTCACATCACTTTATGATTTGGTCCATTTGATGGTGTAAATATGAAATGATTGATCATTTGATCGATCATTGATATTGACTTTCTGAAGCTGTTATGATGAGAAGCTCTTCTGACGGATCCAAGGATTCTTAGTTTGCTACAGCACACAGTTTGGATCAGGACTTGTGGAGGGTAAGCGGCGACCTGCAGGTCTTGAACCTACCATATGTGTTGCCTCCTCATTTGCGTCACTGTTACTGAAGTGGGGCAGGAAGGCGTAGAGAGGCTGGGCCGCAGCCTGACCACTACATTAACGAGCTTTAGCCCCGTGGAAAAGACGGATTTGGCCGCCTGCTGACGACGAGGTGTGTCTGGGTCAGCAGAGATGTTAGCATGTCAAAGTGCACGGGTCATTAGTGAGACACGGTTTTATATTGCAGCTTAGTCACACATGACACATGCATATTTATAAATACATCTCCCACTTAGCTGCTACTCAGACATTATATTCCTGGAGCTAGCTTTGCTTTCTAAATGTGGACTCTGTCCAGACAGAGGAGAAAGTGGCGACCGCTCCAGATTTAGAGGAAGACTGCAGAACAAACGGTTGGTCTCCAACACATCATTTTATATCTGGCGAGTTATTTTTGCAATTTACTGTCTATTAAAAAAGTGGCCCTCATGATAATTTCACTTCCTGCTACGGCGGGCGTGAAATTACCGTAATAACCCGCTACTGGCTGGAAAGCGCAGCGTCTCCCCTTTCCGAAACCGTTGAAACTTTTCACATAGCGCAAAGTTTGGCAGAATTACGGTACCGCACATTTGGCTGGATCGTTTAGGACTTAAAGGTCTAATAAATGTGTTCATCTTGTTTTCATTAAGCACTGTTTTTGTGATCTGAAATATACATTTCACTGTAAAGTCCTGACGAGTTGGTTGGATGGGTCGGGCTTGTGCGTGTGATTCTGTTGGATCAGCCATTCCTTCATCTGATCCAGAACTACAAAGTTTTCCGTTATGGAAAAATCTTATAGGCGTGTTTTATTAATAAAAGCTTGACGGCTTAGATTTCTGAGTGAGAGGTCAGGCCCATACAAAGGTCTGAGATGATGTCATGGCTGATTATTCATCTTTTAACCAGGTGATTCACCAGGTTTAATCTCTACATGTGAAAGATTTAAAGGTCACATTTAGAAGTGATGTGTACAGGAAGTGAAATGATACACCTCTCCCTCCATTTGTCCTTGAATCATTGATTGAATTAGGTGTTGATTTAAATCATAAATCGGATATTAATGGTGTTTTTCAACAGGTTAAATACAGTATCTGGACACAAGGTTCCTATAATTTTGTACATTTCCTTCCTCAGGTGGACAGTCCGCTGCCTGGTCACTCGTGGTAACTCTCCGCCATGCCTTTTCCCTTTGGCAAGTCCCACAAGTCACCTGCGGACATCGTCAAGAACCTTAAGGACGGCATGACCGTGCTGGAGAAGCACGACATCTCCGATAAAAAGGCAGAGAAGGTAAAGGAGATCCCTCCAGTCCGACCTGTTTCCAACACAACCTGAATGTTGTGCTCGTGCATCAAAGTTTGGGGCGTCACAATCAGCTTTCATCCCTGATACCCATCCAAATTGTCTACATTTAGACATCTGTTGTTAATGCAAAGTCTGAACCTAATTTCTCATTAAAGTTAATGATTTTTATATGATTAAGTCATATAAAAACATGTTGTTCTTTATCAGATTTGAATGTCATTATCTCTGATCAAATCACAGTAACAATAGACACAAATCTTTAAATATATTTTTCTGTTTATGGCAGTAGTAGATCACTTTATTCTACTCACTTATTCTATCAATTATTTTGATTAATTGGAATAAAAATTGGCACATTTTGAAGATTTTCTATGAACTACTTAAACCTTTTCTTACATTAGAAATGCATAAAAAATGCAAATATAAAAAAAAAGATGAACATTTTATTACCTAAAATGCATTAACAGCATTCCTTTGTGTACACTTGATCACCTGCAGCAAAACAATCAACATGTGAAAAGTTTTCCTTCTTGACTGGGTTGAACATTTTTACAGACAAATAAGATTTTCCATCTTAAATGCAAAATTTGTGTATTTCTTATATAGTTTTGACTCATTTACTGCTCTGACTTTGTTGTTCTTTCCGCTAACAGCTGAGTCTACATACCCGAGTTAATGATTAATTGATTGCTAAATTAGTTGAAGATTAATCCGATTAATTGTCTCAGCCCTAATTAGCACAACACATGTATTAATACGAACCGTCACAGTGCAGATAGGAATTAATTTCACGCATATTTGTAACGCTAGAGGGAAACGTCTGAATCCGTTCACAACAGCAGCTGTGTAAATATGCTCAGTGTGAAGCCGGGCGTGCGGCTTTGGAGGCGCGAACGACACGCAGGACCAGCTTGTTTTTAATCAGCAGTTTGTAAAACAATCAGAAAGCCATTGCGTCAAATCGCTTGTTGCTTAGCAGCTTCTGATAATTAACAAGATTGTGTTTCACCTTTGATTTAATAACTCCAGTGGACACTAAATAAATCACCCAGTGATGTTTCACCTCATGTAAATGCTGAACATTTTACTATTATTTACAGAGAACCTATTAAAATATTTATCGCCTTATAAACATGCATGAAGTTGGTGCAGAGCTACCTGAAGCTAACATTCCTGGCCTGCTTTCTGTTCTTTACTCGTTCAGCTTATAGACGCTCTTGCCTGTAAGTAGATTGGTAGGTGACTTAGTGTTTAGTGGCACGTCGACATCTGGCAGGGAAGGAAGCTGGAACTGAACTCGCAACTTTCAGACTGCCAGATCTCTGCTCCTTCCCTGCTGCTTCAGTCGCCATCAGTTATTTGATTTATGACTGTAGGTCTCGTGTTTGGTTGAAATTGGATCAGATTTATTGCAACATGTTAGAACTTCCTTGTGGTATTAATGGTTTATATCTCACTTCTTAAAAAATTTGATTATTTTTTTATGTGAAAAAGTGAAACCTAGCATCTGGTTTCCTTTTTGCTGTTGTTCTGAGTCGTGACCTCAAAACTGAGGTACGAACCAAACCGCAACCATTACTTCCAGGTCCTCATGTTGCTTCACAGTCTGAGTTCAAAATGGGTTGAATTCAAGTTTTTATCCTAAAACTCTACACATTACAGTACTTTACATGTTTTCACAGCCTTTAACAATCTGATGAAGTGCCGTTAGCAGCAATCGCTGCCTCAAAGCTTCTTGAATATGATGGCGTCATGTTGGCACGCTGATCTTCAGCCGATTTCTTCTACATCTCCATCAGTTTAAATGGAAAACATCCTTTTTCAGACCTCTGACCAGAGGATTCACGTCGGGACTCTTTCCTGGGCCGCTGAAAGACATTTATAATTTGTCCTAAAGACACTTTTTGACTCCTCTCTGCTGAACCCCCAGTTTAGATACGAAATCACCATCAATAATCGAAGAGAAATGGAGTTTGTTATGCTTCACAGACGTTACCACTGCCGGCACTGCTGATAATTAAAAACATTTTTATGGTTTGTAGATCCTAACCTGGCAAAATGTTCTAGTCCAGAGCAGCAATGCGTCCAGTTTCCTGCTAAGTGGAGCGGCTTCATGAGCGGATGTTTGCGATGTTTCAGGCTGCAGAGGAGGTGTCGAAGAGCCTGGTGGCGATGAAGGAGATCCTGTATGGGACAAACGAGAAGGAGCCGCAGACAGAAGCGGTGGCACAGCTGGCCCAGGAGCTCTACAACAGCGGCCTGCTCAGCACCCTGATCGCCGACCTGCAGCTCATCGACTTCGAGGTGAGAGCTTAGTTTTGTGTAGGTCTGCCACAATAAAATTCAATTAATCACATGATAAATTAAATCATTTCAATTATTTCTATTAGCATAACTTAATGTTTTTCTCTTCCTACCAAAAACTGGATGACAAAAGTCTTCAGTCTGGTGCCTTCGTCTCAACTAGACCTTTTTTTTTTTTGAAGAACTATTTTATTTACAGATACTTCAAAATTAATTTTATTTATTTATTTTGGATATTTAAAATATCTTCCAGTTCCATTGTTAAATGTTTATTAGAATTTAAAGTTCATTGATCTTGCTTAATTATGCCATTTCTGTTACATTACTTGAAAAGGGGCTCAAAATAACAATATTATCGTTTATCGCAATAACTTCTGGGACAATTAATCGTCCAGCCACATTTGTTGTCCTGACAGGCCGATCTGAGTGAGAGGGAAGGAACGGGAAAATGTTAAATGTTTTGGATGATTCTTCATTATTTAAAGGAGAACATTGTTTAACATCAACTTTTTTTAAGTTTACATCTTGTTATAATGTTATTCCCGATCATAGCCATGTTGTGGCTATGATTGGGAATAATTTTTGTGAGAAATCTTTGCATCTCTCATGGCGCAAACGGCATGATGAGTAGCATTGTTGTGACGCTAAAGGCGGCGCGTCGGAAAGAGCAGGAGCTTCTTAAAGAGACAGAAGCCCAATTTCAGCACTCCAAATTATGAATAACTCCAAAGTTACTTTTGATATATACAACATTTTTGTAACAACTTAAGGCAGTATAGTTACTTTATTGTGCTATGAAATGGCACTGTGTGCCTGGAAAACACACAATACTGATTCTTTAACACACGCAGGATACTGCATGAGTAGAGATATGATTTCCTACACTGCAGAAGAGAAATATGGTTATTCATGACCGATGTGCCGGTGTTGATACGTGCTTTGGAAAATGTCAGGCAGCTGCTTCAGGCTGCTCTGACTCACCTTATCTATGAGTCATTGTGCTGAAAGAACGCTCATTTCCTCTTTTGCACTGGCACATCCTCCTTACTTCAGACAAAGAGCTGATCAAGGATTACAAATTATGCAAGACAGAAGCAGGACAGGGATTTAAAAGTTTTCATGTTTCTTTGTGAACCCACATCTTTCCTGTGGTCGCATGATGGACATTTTCGAATCAAAAAGCTGGGGATCCTGCAGAAACATTTTTGCTCTGCAGATAAGAGAAATGAATTGACGTAATGACCAAATAAGATGAGTGGCGTATGAGTCACATTAACGTCATTATTATATTGTCAAGTATTGGCTCCAAAATTAAAACAGTTGTATTGATAAACACCTACATGAGGTGGAATATCGTGGTGGCAGCATCAAGCTTTTGCTTTCCTGGTTCTGTCAGTTATTGACTGAATACAGCGCACACCACGCTTTCACTTTAAGCTTTTTAGTTCTAAAAATCTCTTAAAGCCATTTATCGATTTGTTACATAAAACCCACCTCTAAAAATAGGCTGGTGTGATTAAGACATCATGAATTTCAAAGGTCAAAGGGTACAAATACTTCAACAGGGAACCGTAAATAAAGAGAAGTTGTTCTGACAAAACTGGCACATCGGCTAAAATGTCTAAATAAGCATTTCTTCTGGATGCAAATGGTTCTAGTTGTTGCTGCACAGAAACAAAAAAAAAAGGGTTTGAGGAACTAAGAAAAAGGTCTGAATGAAATGGTTGTTTTTGTTTTGTGTCCATTAGCTCTTCCTCTCTGGCTGCTTTAGTTTCCTGTGCTGAATGACAATAACTTACATTATGATTTGCATCAGAAACGGCATAAAAATGACACAACAGTGCTACACTTACCGTTACTGACATTCTCAAATAGTCAGACTAATATTGTTGAATCTATTAATGATTATAAGACTCCTAATAGCATCAAAAATACAACTTGAAGCTCGAGTTTCATCATGATTTGTCTCAAGCATCTGTGGTTGATATTTTTATGTTTCTGTCGCTAACAGGGTAAAAAGGATGTAGCCCAGATCTTCAACAACATCCTGAGGCGCCAGATTGGCACTCGAACACCTACAGTAGAGTACCTGTGTACCCAGCAAAACATCCTTTTCATGCTGCTGAAGGGGTAAGAGTCCAGGCTGATGTTTTTTTAAAACTTTTATTTTATTTCTTGTTTAGTATAATTTAAAATTTGTTCCAAATGATTAAAGTTGTTCAGCCTTTTTGATGTTTCCTGAGGTTTTGCTCTCTCTCACTCTTTTGCAGCCTGAATGAACTGCAGACATGTTTTGATGTGCTGTAAAATACTTTCCTCTCTGGAATCTCTTCTTCCTCAAACTTCGTTTTTAACACCTCATGATAAAGATTGTAGCTAATCAGATAATTGCATCCATAAAGTTAAACCAGGAGTCTGACAAAGTGACTCTGGACTTTCCACAAGAGCTTAAAATTTGATAAAGAGCCAACTAATGTTTTTAAGTATAGATAATAGATATAAAACAAATGCATGCTAGTTTATTTCAAGGAACAATTGCATTGAATTTCCACAGCAAAATGACACTAAAATTACTTTTAAAATATTTTTTCTTGTCTTTATTTTGGCAAATATGTGCTTTTATTTATTGACATATCTTCCGCAAATGTCAACATCCCATAAAAGAAAATGTATCCATATTTTCTTTATTTTAAAATAATAAAAAACAATTCTTTTAAAAATAATAAGCACTTTTCCTATAGTAGATATTTATCAGAAATTGTAAATTGCCTTTGTTCTGAGCATTTCATTCTAAATTTGTGGCTCTAAACGGCTTCTTAGCTTGACGGAGGGTAAAAACGTCTCTTCGCATTGTGAGGGCTGCAGACCCCTGTGCTAAACGGTAAATCACTGCTTCCTGCAGGTACGAGTCTCCGGACATCGCCCTGAACTGCGGCATCATGCTGAGGGAATGCATCAGACACGAGCCGCTGGCCAAGATCACGCTGTGGTCGGAGCAGTTCTACGACTTCTTCAGATACGTGGAGATGTCCACGTTCGACATCGCCTCCGATGCATTTGCCACTTTCAAAGTAAGTCAAGCAGCTGATGGTGAATCGAGCAGCACTGGCTCTGGTGTAAGAACACTGTAAAACGACTAAAATATTATTTTCAAATGACTTTAAGTGATGAGCAGAAATGAAGTTGAGTGCATCATTAGCCCATCTTCCTTCTAATAGTCCTATAGTTGTGTCTAGGTTATTTTATGAAAATGGAGGTTATTAATGTCACTATTATAAATGCCTTTGCTGCAGGATGTTTTACCTGTTTTGTTAAAGCAGATGATAATTTTATAATGAGGCGTTTATAATGGGTTTTCTGTTGGAGCGGCTCAGATTTAGATGCATTTTGTCCATTTATAATGGACAAAGTGCATCAAATCTGTGGCAGCTTCACCTCTTTCCAAAATATCTTACGCTGCATTAAAGATTAAGAGTCAGCCTTACTGCAATCTAGGTCTGGAGTGATTAATTGTGATGAATCAGTTATTGGAATAATTGTTAGCTGATTTAGTAATCAATTAATCTTTAACTGGAGGATTCAGATGAAAAAAAAGAGATGATTTTCTGAAAGAACAACATATTCAGAGCAGTAATTAAGACAAAACTGTACAAAAATATGAACATTTTGCATTTAAGATTTTAAAAGCAAAACTTGTGAATAGTTTTAGCTTCACCCTGTTAAATTCTGTGAAAAAATATTAATTACCTTTTGCTATCCAATTATTAAAGCTGAGCTTTTCACATGTTGATGTTGGCAGGATTTCTTTAGCTGTAGCTCCATCCTTTGCTACAAACAGTATATGTTTCTGTTTCCAGGACCTCCTCACAAGACACAAGCTACTGAGTGCTGAGTTTCTGGAGCAGCATTATGACAGAGTGAGTTCACACACAACTCTCTAAGCAGAGAGGGAAGTTTTAAGGGTTTAAAATATGAAAACACTTTGCAAAACCAGTTGCAATTGATTTAAGCGTTAGTCATAATAGATTTCTAGAAGAAATCTGCAGCTGCTTGTTGAACTTTGTAGGTTCACTTTTCCACTGAAACCCAGAACTTTAAGAGCAGCAGATGAACACTTTGTCTGGATGATCAGCTTGTCACCAACTTCCTCCTTAACAAGTCCAAAGCAGCCATTTGGGACACCGTTTGCAGCATGAGAACACAAAGTAACTGTCAGATTGTGTGGGAGATTTTTTTTGTGTGTGTGTCGATATCAGACGGAGCAAACGCTGTGAAAGTCTGTGCTTGATCTCCTTCTTGTCTCTAACCACAGCCATGTTTCTCTCTCCGCCTCCTCCAGTTTTTCAGTGAATACGAAAAGTTACTACACTCAGAAAACTATGTGACTAAACGGCAGTCCCTCAAGGTAAGAACCCCGGGTTGCACGTATAAAAAGATCTCAGACTGAGGCAACTCTATTTAGAGAGTGATTTAAGGAAGAGCGTTGGGTTTCTTCGAATGCATCCATCACCTCATGTCTGCCATCTAGTGGTTGGACAAAAAACAATACTCACTATTTTAACCGAAGCAATTTCCTTTGAGGTTTATTTGACTTAATATCTGAATACTATGACTATAAATGAATCATAGTCAATACTAAACATATAACCTTACATTCAGTTCACAATACAGATTTATATTGATCATTATTGACCACAAAGAGAGGACCTTCAGTTGTAAAATCTGAATAATTACTCTAGTTTGGCTTAACGAACAGAATTTCACCATTTTTAATTTGTCTTCACTTTGTCTCTCTAAAATTGTCTAGTTGCTCGGGGAGTTGCTTCTCGACAGGCACAATTTCACCATAATGACGAAATACATCAGCAAGCCGGAGAATCTCAAGCTAATGATGAATCTGCTGCGGGACAAGAGCCGCAACATCCAGTTTGAGGCTTTCCATGTGTTTAAGGTAAAGATGAGCGATACTTGGTCAGGGACAGAAGACGGATTAGAGATTTTATATCGTAGGGAATGTTTGTGAGCGTGTAGTGTTTGTGAAATGTCCCTCAATTTATGGACCTGGAAAATCTCAGGTTTTTCTGCTCTGCAGTGTATTTAACTTTTCTTCAGTTGCGTCTCAATGCTTCATCGTTTTACTGTGGGCATTTCTGGGATAACTGATAACTGTGACAAAGGGCTGCAGCTGTTTAATCACTTTTTTTGCATGAAGGCAGTTAATATGCTTGGATACAAAACTCTGTGAACAACCAGCTTCTTCAGGAATGACCTTTTGGAGGTTTACCCTCCTTGTGAACGCTGTGGATGACGGCAGCGGTCCTCTAGTGGTTGTGTAGCGGCTGACCCAGAGTCAGAAACCGTTTAAAGGCTCAGGAATCCTTTGCATGAGTTTCGATTTACTTAGCTGATTAGGGTTTGACATCATGAGTTTCCAAAAATGACCTTTTTCACAGTATTCAAATTGAGTTTTCACTATTTATAAACCTTAAGCCATCAAAACTATAAAAAAAAAAACAGAAGCTTGTGATATATTTATGTGATGATTTAATATAATATGAGTTTCTCTTTCTGAGATGACTGGCAAGAAATGTCTCACTTTTATGCAATATTTACTTTTTTTCAGCTGTATCTTTAATAAGGCTGGGCAATACAGAGATTTAATCTAATTTTCTGTTCATAAAGATTTCTTTTTTTTCATAATTGCACTAGTTGGGTTCAGTGATACCATTTTGTTTTTCCATCACATTTTACAGCTTATATTTAGTTAGACTTTTAATTCAGCTTAACTCCCAGATTACTAAAAAATAAGGACGTTTTTGAAAATATTTTCCAGCAGTTGTCATTTTTTTTAAAGAAAGGAAATAAGTCTTAGATGTTAGTTTAAAGGTATATTGCTCAGCATTAGCCTGTAATATACAATATATAACGATTAACTTACATTCTCACATTAAAAACACGGGTGTATCGACTCTCGTCTGTTTGTCCTCGTCCACCTCCAGGTGTTTGTGGCCAACCCCAACAAGACGCAGCCCATCCTGGACATCCTGCTGAAGAACCAGGCCAAACTCATCGAGTTTCTCAGCAAGTTCCAGAACGATAGAACGGAGGACGAACAGTTCAACGACGAAAAGACTTACTTAATCAAACAGATCAGGGACCTGAAGAGGCCCGCCCCGCAGGAGGCCTGAGGGGGCGAGCGGCGGGGCGAGGACGGAGCCGCCAGGAGCTGGTCTGGAAAACATCCAGACGGCGTCTGCTTAACGGAGCCATCGGCAGCAGCTGCTCTGGTTTCTGAACAAAAACTGAGGAACAAAAACAAAACCAACCCACGTCAGCTCACCAGGAAGTCGCCAGCTCTTCTGCCCCTCAGAACATTTAAGATTTTTTTGTTTTTATCCTGTCTTTCAAAAGATGTCAGAAAATACTAGTAGATGCTGCTGCTGCTGATTTATTATGTTGCCACAACAGTTCATCACACATAAAGAACAAATCCACACATTCAAACTAAGGCGGGCTTTCTGAGAGGTGCGACAATAATCAAACAGATACGCACACAAGCAAATAATAATAATAATAATAATAATAATAATACATGCGGCCACAAGCCGCCACTGAAGACATTGGGATAAACGGTACGAACAAGAGCTTCAGAACTATTGTTGCATGCCTTGAAATACGACAGATCCGTGACTGGCGCTGGTGCTGCAGCCTCTGGCCGCCGCATTCAGATTCCTGCGCATCCCAGCGGCCGCTTTGGTTTGCATCTTGGCCTTCATCTAACAGAGCAACCAGATGCCATCAGAACCATTTATTACCTCCTGTGCGCTTTATGACACAGCGCTTGAAGCACAGCTGAGGAGGGAGGGTTGTAGGGTATAAAGTAGTTAAAGCCCGTGATTTGGGTCATTTTTATTTTTTAATTATCTGGGACAGGGTGATCGTGTACATATGCCTTTTTTTGCTTTGTAGATTTTTGTTTAACCTTGACATAAATATATATTATATATATATATCTCACCTTAAACAAACTGTTTTTGGTTGTTATCAAGTTACTTTCTGGAGCTTAAGAAAAGTGACATTGTTTCCGCATTTCATTTTACTGGTGAAATGATTGCTGGTTGGGTTGCTTTGTACATAACTTAAAGGGCCAGCTCACATTTAGCTAACCTATAGGATCTTTAACAATTTGTACAGCAGAGGAATGTCATAGTAACAGCTCTGGGTCTGTTCATTTACATTTTGAGGACCTCTGCAGAAAATGTGCAGGGGTGCAGTGCAGATGGGGAGTGGAGGGAAGAGCAGAGCATTAACAGCAACATTAAAGCGTGTGTGTTTGCACTTTGCGAGGTGCTGGGTGATTCGTTTCTCCGCCTCACCGGGGCGGTTTTTCTTCTGCTCCTCGTTTTCTTACCGCTTCAGTTTGTAACATCAGAGTGCCATGTTAGCCCCCCCACCCACAGTTTGTGAGCTTCAAGTGGGACCGGATTATAACGCTCTCACCGTCACCCTACTCTTTGTGTTTTGAGCCTTTTTATAATTCCAGTACAATGGTGAGCGTAAAGCATTGTGGGTAGCAGAGTGCTTTTGGGTTTGCTGAAGCTGAGAACAACTGATTTAAACCACACGTATTGTCTTCGTTTGCAGTGAGTGACGTTCTAAAAAGCATCTCGGAGCAGAAAACACTACAGTAAGAGCCTGGTGTCCCCTTCGTTCACTCTGAACATGCATGTTGCTTCACTGGTTCTGCATGATGCTGCACTAAAGATTGTACTGGAATTGCCCCCCCCCCCCCCCCCCC